>NW_012100320.1:678561-681720 GCF_000951045.1 Mandrillus leucophaeus | reverse complement strand
GACTCACTGCAAGCTCCGCCTCCTGGGTTCAAGCAATTCTCCTGCCTCAGCCTCCCAAGTAGCTGGGATTACAGGCACCAGCCACTATGCCCAGCTAATTTTTTGTATTTTTAGTAGAGAGAGGGTTTCACTATGTTGGCCAGGCTGGTCTTGAACTCCTGACCTCCTGATCCACTTGCCTCGGCTTCCCAAAGTGCTGGGATTACAGGCATGAGCCACCATGCCTGACCCTCTCAAATTCTGATAAGGATTCTAGATGTATATTTTGGAGAAAAACAGCTCCTTGAAATATATGTAACTGTATGAGTAAAATGATGCAAAATGTAATGATGATTGTGAATGCTGTTCATATTATGCAAAATATAAGTATTAAATTCACATAGTTTTAAAAAATGAGAGGCTAGGCACGGTGACTCACACCTGTAATCCCAGCAGTTTGGGAGGCTGAGGCAGGAGGATCGCTTTAGGCCAGGAGGTCAAAACCAGCCTGGGCAACATAGCAAGGCCCCATCTCTACAAAAAAGAAATTTTCTAAATTAGGAAACTAGTTAATAAAAATATTAGGAAAAATGCATTATCTGTTGCTGAGAAATAATATTGTCTTTTTTTACTAAGTTTATAGAGTTTAATATTAAACTTAAGAGATTAATAAGAATTTGCATGATAATTCTAATCTTTGTAGAACTATTTTATTCACTAGCATTTAAACATTAATAACTGTAATTTGTAGCTATTTAATTTTTTAGGGCAAACATACTTCAGGAATATATTCTACTTGGAAATTCTTTACATTTTATTAAAGATTAATTAAAAGTAGAATGTCAGTTTTGCCACCAACCTCAAAATTTCACAAGGTGGAAAAAAAATCTAAAATCACGTAAACATGTATGATAAATTATCTTCAATCCAGAAATAATAAAGAATATTAGCCAGGTACAGGGGCTCACACCTGTAATCCCAGCACTTTGGGAGACCAAGGCAGGCAGATCGGCTGAGCTCGGGAGTTCAAGACCAGCCTGGGCAACACAGTGAGACCCCATCTATACAGAAAATAAAAAACAAAATAGCCGGGCATGGTGACACACACCTGTAGTCCCAGCTATTCAGAATGCTGAGGTGGGAGGATCACTTCAGCCCAAGAGGTCCAGGGTGCAGTGAGCTGAGATCACACCACTGCACTCCAGCCTGGGTGACACAGTGAGACCCTGTCTCAAAAAAAGAATATTAAGAATATGAAATGAAGTGCTAGAGGAAAACAAGGGGCTCTAAACACACTTTGATCTTCCTAATCATCAAACTTCATAACAATACATCTTTGTAAAAATGCTTTAAGAAGGTAACTCCTTATAGTTTTGATTTCTGGAGACTGAATTTTTAAATTGGCAGGATGATTGCTGTAGACCACCAATCATTTTCATAAGCTTGAAGATAAGAAATGTTAAAAAGATTTTCCTAAGTTATTTTATTCATTCCCTATTTCTGCTGTAGCAAAGTAACCACAGATTCAGTGACTTAAAACAACACACATTTATTATCTTACAGTTGTGGAGGTCACAAGTCCAAAACAGGTTTTACAGAGCCCAGAGTTATGAGCAGGATTGTGTTTCTTCAGGAGGCTCTAAAGGAAAAATCCATTTCCTTGCCTTTTCAGCTTCTGCAGGCTGCCTGCATTCCTTGGCTTTCAGCTTCTTCCTCCATCTTTAAAGCCAGCTGTAGTATCTTCAAATCAATTCTCCCACCACCACCTGCCTGCACCCCGTTCGCCTCCTTGCTCGCCCCCTTGTTCTTGCTCGCCCCCTTGCTCTTGCTCGCCCTGGCTCACGCTTGCTCTTTCTCTCACCTCTTCTTCTTTTGTCACACTTCCTTCTCTGACTCCATGCTTCTCCCTTCCCCTTATAAAGGCTACGTGATCACATTAGGCTCACTCAGTTAATCCAGAATAATCTCCCCATTTCAAGATCTTAATTACACCTTGAAAATTCCTTTTGCCTAGGGAGCACTCATACACTGTTGGTGGGAGTGTAAATTAATTCAACCATTGTGGAAAGCAGTGTGGTGATTCCTCAAAGAGCTATAAACAGAACTACCATTAGACCCAGCAATCCCATTACTGGGTGTATACCCAGGGGAATGTAAATCATTCTATCATAAAGATACATGCACGTGAATATTCATTGCAGTACTATTCACAATAGCAAAGACATGGAATCAACATAAATGTCCATCAATGACAGAATGGATAAAGAAAATGTACATAAACACCATGGAATACTACGCAGCCATAAAAAAAGAACAAGATCATGTCTTTTGTGGGAACATGGATGGAGCTGGAGGCTCTTATCCTTAGCAAACTTACACAGCAACAGAAAACTGAATACTGCATGTTCTCATTTAAAAGTGGGAGCTAAATAATGAGAACATATGGACGCAAAGAGGGGAACCATACACACTGGGTCTACTGGAGAGTGGAGGATGGCAAGAGGGAGAGGAGCAGAAAAAATAATGAGTGAGTACAAGGCTTAGTACCTGGGTGACAAAATAATCTGAACGAAAAACCACTGTGACATGAGTTTGCCTATATAACAAACTTACACATGTACCCCTGAACCTAAAATAAATAAATAAAAAAAAAAAGAAACACTGCAAAATCAAAAAAGAAAATCCCTTTTACCAAGTAAGATAATATGCTCACAGGCTTGAGTTATTAAAATGTGAACATCTTTGTGGGCTATTCTTCCTATCACAGTTATGAATCACAAAAACGTGTTACTGAAAAACATTTTCCAAAATTACATTGCCTTGAGTCAAAAGGTTAGTGATATCATCAAATGTGCCAGCTAAAAGTGAACAACTACTTAGTAATGTAAAGGTGCAGTATAATAACTGCCGGAAGAATCCGGCAACTGACAGTGCTGTCTGTTGTCCTGTATCACGTCAAAGTTTAACATTTTAATAACTAAAATCAGATTTTCATAGTACAATTATAAAAACTGACATTTAAAAATCAAATTACAGGTTTATTTGTATATCTCAGAAGGTTTTCTGTGATCGTGAGATTTAGCTTTTGTTGAATATCTATTTTGATACTTTGGCTTTCAGTTTTAGACAAAAATATATTTTGGATACACTTTTGCTAGGCCTTTCCAATTGATATAGCAC
>NW_012100320.1:628693-678086 GCF_000951045.1 Mandrillus leucophaeus | reverse complement strand
GATTTTCTGAGCTAACTTCCTGGAAAGCAGGATTTAAAACCTGGATAACAATATTCCAAGGAATGGCACTATGAGGGGAATTCCTGGTTTTCTGGTGTTCAGCTGACTGACACTGGCCCTCCAGGTCCCTGTTGATGGGCCAAGCTGAGGGCTGCAGGTGCCTCTGTGCATATCCAGGACATGTTCCTCGCTTGAGCAGCCAAGAGGCTAGGCAGAGTCTTATTAGAACAGAAGCCATTTCCTATTTCAATTCATTTCCTTTCTCTCTCTCTCTCTCTCCTTTTTTTTTTCTTTAGACAGGGTTTTGCTCTGTCACCTAGCCTGGAGTGCAGTGGCACTATCATGGCTCACTGCAGCCTCCAATTCCTGGGTTCAAGCAATCCTCCCGCCTCCGCCTCATGACTAGCTAGGACTATACATGGGTGCCCACCATGCCTGGCTTATTTTATTTTATTTTATTTTATTACAGAGATGGGGTCTCACTAGGTTCCCCGGGTTGGTCTCAAACTCCTGGCCTCAACAGATCCTCCAGAAAAGTTTGTGCAGAAGGAGTGGCTTAAGTAATTCATTTGTGTACAGGTTAAGAGTAAGAACCCTATTGGAGAAAGGGATGAGGGAGAAAGTTTAATCCAAGGATCGACTCCAGGGGTAGCGCAAAGGAATAGGGGTTGGTGATAAGGGGCAAGAAGTAAGCAGAGACCAAAAGAAATGCTGAAGAAGTGCTTGTGTTAATTTTCTAGAGCTGCCCATAGCATCACAGACTGGGTGTTTTAGCAATAGAAACTTATTACCTCACAGTTCTGGAGCCTGGAAGTCCAAGATCAAGGTGTTGACAGAGTCAGTTCCTTCTGAGGGTTCTCGGGGAAGGATCTGTTCCCAGCCGCCTCTTTCTTTGGCTTGCAGATGGCCGTCTTCAGCTTACATCTTTTCATATCATTCTCCCTCTGTCCGTCTGTCTGCACATTTCCCTTTCTCTGTGTTGGGTACCATTCTAGACCTTTTATGCATATTTGTGCATCTAATTCTCCATATCACTCTGACATAGGTACTATTTCCATTACTGTCTTGCAAAAGGGAACTAAGGTACAAAGACTGCTAGGTGGCAGAGCAGGATTTGAGCAGCCTGGCTCTTAACCATTTTGTGGTTACCTCCCAAGTGCATGCAATACAGAACTACTGCAGGGCTGAGATGGTGGAAGACAGCCTGGGGCATTACCAGTCATGGCACATGAGCTATTTAGGAAGAAATGATACTTACACTTAGACAAAGCACTTCAAAGATTGGGGTGCACCTACAGCCACTGTTTTACTACACAGTGTCTCTTGGCTGGGCCCAGGGGCGCAGGGCTGGAGATTGGAATTAGGTAGCTTCAAATGGATTCTTATACCTTGAGTTTTCTTTTGCAATAGCAGCAGGATTTGTATGTTAGATCCCACGACCACCATTTCATTTCATTCTCAAAAGGAGCCTGATTCAAGAGAATCGAGGCTCAAAGGGGTTTAAGAACCTTCCCAAATTCACACAGAGAGGAAGGGACAGAGCCAGGACTAGAGGTTGGGTTTCCCGACCACTGACCCACAGTAGCTGCTGCTTCTTGGGAGCCTGTGGCTTCCGCAGGGGACATGTCCTTCCCCAGGAGAGTGTGGGCATGAAGGGATTCTTCCCGGGACAGAAAAGCATCCATGGTTCAGGGAGCTCCTTCCGCTCCTGCTTCTGTGTCTGCTTCTGCTCTGGGAGGGCAGGGTCTCCAGCTCTGTGCTTCCCCAGCATGGAACACAGGGTCTGGCACAGAGAGTCCCGGATAGGCAGGGCTGGAGGGGACCTGGAGATTGCCTTGTCTTTAATCATTGTTAAAGCAGCAGAACATTTTTCCAAATGGAATATACATGGAACCCCAATACAAAAAGCAGATAAAAGCAGCACTGCTGAAGCAAGCGTGGGGGTCCAGTCCTAACCTTTAGCCTCCTCTTCATAAGCTCCTGCCCAGGAGGCTCCTGGGAACCTCTTAAAAACCCTGAACTCTAAGGAAATTCAGAGTGAAAACTGCCAACCTCATCCACCTTCTCCACAGCTGGGAAGACTGGGACTCAGAGTGGGGAGGTGACTTCTCGTAGATCCCTAACAAGGGTGTCAGGGCCAGGGTCATGAAGACAGGTGCCCTGACTCTGAGTCCATACTCTTTCCAGTACCCCACCCTTCTATCTTCATAGCAGGTATTCAGTAAATATTTGTTAAACAAATATAAAAACTTTCCCAGAAAGTCTTCCATGATTTATCCCCTGTCCTGACCCCACTTTCTTCACCCTGAGAGCCTTTTTTTTTTTTTTTCCCCTGAGACAGAGTTTCTGTCTTGTTGCCTAGGCTGGAGTGCAATGGCACAATCTCGGCTGACTGCAACCTCTGCCTCCTGGGTTCAAAGCAATTCTCCTGCCTCAGCCTCCCGAGTAGCTGGGATTACAGGTGCACACCACCATGCTCGGCTAATTTTTGTGATTTTTAGTAGAGACAGCATTTCACCATGTAGGCCAGCCTGGTCTCAAACTCCTGACCTCAGGTGATCCACCCGCCTCGGCCTCCCAAAGTGCTGGGATTACAGGCATGAGTCACCGCTCCTGGCCCTGGGAGCCTTTTTGATTCCTGAGTTGGTTCCAAGCACAGATCATGTACTCCATCAACATTAGTCACTGCTATCTCTGGTGTGATGATGGTTCTGTTTCTAAGGCCCATGGTTACCCAGATGAGAGCTAAATTCATACCAAGACTGCAGCAGTGCCTACAACATTGCTCTGTCATGGGGCACCAGAACTGCTGGTGACCTTCCGGGCCATCCCGCTCTATTCCACCTTCACTAGTAAGGATATTTTTTTTTTCCATCTTTATTTTAGGTTCAAGGGGTACGTGTGCAGGTTTGTTACATGGGTAAATTGCATGTCACGGGGATTTGGTGTACAGATAATGTTGTCACCCAGGTAGGTATAATACCCGATAGGTAGGTTTTCAATTCTCACCCTCCTCTCACCTTTACCCTCAAATAGGTCCCAGCGTCTATTATTCTCTTCTTTATGTCCATGAGTACTCAGTGTTGAGCTCTCACTTATAAGGGAGAACATGGGCATTTGGTGTTCTGTTCTTGCATTAATTCACTTAGGATTATGGCTGCCAGCTCCAAACATGTTGTTGCAAAGGCCATGATCTCTATTTTGTAGCTGCACAGTATTCCATGGTGTAGATATACCACATTTTCTTTAGTCCACCAGTGATGGACATCTAGGTTGACTGTATGTCTTTGCTATTGTGAGTAGTGCTGCAATGAACATACATGTGCTTGTGTCTTTATGGTAGAATGATTTATATCCCTTTAGGTGTGAATTGCTGGGTGGAATGGTAGTTCTATTTTAAGTTATTTGAGAAAAATCCATACTGCTTTCCACAGTGGCTGAATGAATTACATCCTCACCAGCACTGTAAAAACATTCCCTTTTCTCTATAAGCTCGCAGGCTTCTGTTATTTTTTGATTATTGGTATCTCATTGTGGTTTTGATTTGCATTTCTCTAATGATGAGTAATATTGAGGTTTTTTTTTCTGTGCTTGTTGGCTGCATGTATGTCTTCTTTTGAGAAGTGTCCATGTCCTTTACCCATTTTTTAATGGAGTTGTTTGTGTTTTGCTTGTTGATTTGTTTGAGTTCCTTATAGATTCTGGATATTACACTTTTGTTGGATGCAAAATTTGCTAATATTTTCTCCCATTTGTAGGTTGTCTATTTACTATATTAATAGTTTCTTTGGCTGTGCAGAAGCTCTTTAGTTTAATTAGGTTTCACTTATCTTTTTTTTTTTTTTTTTTTCCCCCCGGATACAGGGTCTCACTCTGTCACCCAGGTTGGAGTGCAGTGATGTGATCATGGCTTACTGCAGCCTCGATCTCCTGGGTACAAGCAATCTTCCCTCCTCAGCCTCCTGAATAGATGGATGCCACCATGGCTGGCTAATTTTTTAATTTTTTGTAGGATGGGGTTTTTGCCATATTGCCAAGGCTGGTATTTTTGTTTCTGTTACAGTTGCTTTTGGAGTCTTCAAAATGAGCCTTTGCCTCAGCTCATGTCCAGAATGGCATTTCCTAGATTTTCTTCTAGGGTTATTAGAGTTTTAGGTTTTACATTTAACTCATTAATCTATCTTGAGTTGATTTTTGTTTATGGTGAAAGGTAGGGGTCCAGTTTCAGCCTTCAGCATATGGCTAGCCAATTATTCCAGCAGCATTTATTGAATAGGAAGTCATTTCCTCACTGCTTGTTTTTCTCAGCTTTGTTGAAGACCAGATGGTTGTAGGTGTATAGCTTTAATTCTGGGTTCTATAACCTATTCCATTGGTCTATGTGTCTGTTTTTGTACCAGTACCATACTGTTTTGGTTACTGTAATATAGTTTCAAGTCAGGTAGTGTGATTCCTCCAGCTTTGTTCTTATTGCTTAGAATTACTTTGGCTATTAGGGCTCTTTTTTGGCTCCAAATACATTTTAGAATGATTATCACTCTGTGAAAAATGTCACTGGTGGTTTGATAGGAATGGCATTGAATCTGTAAATAGCTTTGGGCAGTATGACCATTTTAACAACATTGCTTCTTTCTATCCACGAGCATGGAATGTTTTTCTATTTGCTCGTGTTGTCTCTGATTTCTTTGAGCAGTGTTTTGTATGGTTTTTCTCACTTCCATTTTGCTTAGTTCAGCTCTGATTTTGGTTATTTCTTTTCTTCTGCTACCTTTGGAGTTGGTTTGCTCTCATTTTTCCGGTTCCTCTAGATGTAATGTTAGCTTGTCAATTTGAGGACTTTCTTACTTCTTGTGTAGGCATATAGTGCTGTAAACATTCCTCTTAATACTGCTTTAGCTGCGAGATTCTGGTTATGTCACATCTTTGTTTTCATTTGTTTCAAAGACTTTATTCATTTCTGTCTTAATTTCATTATTTACACAAAAGTCATTCAGAAGCAGATTGCTTAATGTCCATTTAATTGTATGGTTTTGAGAGATCTTGTATTGATTTCTATTTTTATTGCACTGTGGTCTGAGAGTGTAGTTGGTATGATTTTGATTTTTTTGAATTTGTTGAGAATTGTTTTATGGTTAAGGGTGTGGTCAATTTTAGAGTATGTGTCATGTGCAGATGAGAAGAATGTATATTTTGTTTTTTGTTGGGTGAAATGTTCTGTAGATGTCTATTAAGGCTATTTGGTCAAGTGTCAAGTTTAGGTCAAAAATATCTTGTATTAATGGTATTCTGCCTCAATGAGCTGTCCAGCACTGTCAGTGGGGTGTTGAAGTCTACCACTTTTGCTGTATGGGTATCTAAGTCTTTTCTTAAGTCTCTAAGAACTTGTTCTATGAATCTGGGGCTCCAGTGTTGGGTGCACATATATTCAGGATAGTTAAGTCTTCTTGTAATTGAATGCTTTATCATTATTTAAAGCCCTTCTTTGTCCTTTTTGATCATTGCAGGTTTAAAGTTGGTTTTGTCTGAAATAAGAATAGGGACCTCTGCTCTTTTTTATTTTCCATTTGCTTCATAGATCTTTCTCCATCTCTTTACTTTGAACCTGGGGGTGTCCCTGCATATGAGATGGGTTTCTTGAAGACAGCATATAGTTGGGTCTTGCTTCTTTATCCAACTTCCCACTCTGTGTCTTTTAAGTGGGGAGTTTAATCCATTTAAATTCAATGTTAATAATGATATATGTGGATTTGGTCCTGTCATCCTGTTGTTAGCTGGTTGTTATGTAGACTTGGTCAGGAGATTTGGTCAACCTTTATAACTATCTACCGGTGCAAGGCACTGCTCTGACTCTAGGGGCACAGATGAAGACACGTGCTTGAGAACAATCACAGGCTTACCATGTACAAGGCTCTGTGCTAAGCCCTGTACTAGCTACATTCATCAGGGCTCATTTGGTGACAATCAACAAAAATTCAACTGAAACCAATATAAGTGGAGGATTTATTGGAAGGACCTTGGGCTAGCTTACAGAACCAGGAAGGAAGAGTTATGGGAGGTAGGGCAGCTCTGAGATCCTGGGGACCAATTCTCTTTCTTTTTTTTTTCTCTCCTGTCTGATTTTTCCTGCATGTCCAGGGACAAAGTTTCAGAAGCAGCTCTGAGGTCAAATCCTTTTCAGCTTCCAAAAAAGAAAATAAAAAAGAAGTTGGCTCCATTTAGAAAAATTATGGGGAAGGGATTACCCTGGTTTGAGATACTTGTCATCCTTGGCCCAATTACTTATTTGGCGGGCTGGGGTAGGCAGGAAGGCAGGAAAGAAAGGAGGAGTCAGGGAACTGAAACCAGTCCAGGGAGGGTCTCCTGTCTCCCATTCCTCTGGTAAGAGCATAGAGGTGCTCGGAATATACAGTTGGCCAGACTGCAAAAGGCCAAATTGTTTGTTTGTTTATTTATTTATTTATTATTATACTTTAAGCTCTAGAGTACATGTGTACAACGTGCAGGTTTGTTACATAGGTATATGTGTGCCATGTTGGTCTGTTGCACCCATCAACTTGTCATTTACATTAGGTATTTCTCCTAATGCTATCCCTCCCCACTCCCCCAACCCTTCAAAAGGCCCTGGTGTGTGATGTTCCCTGCCCTGTGTCCATGTGTTCTCATTGTTCAGTTCCCATCTGTGAGTGAGAACATGTGGTGTTTGGTTTTGTGTCCTTGTGATAGTTTGCTTAGAACGAAGGTTTTCAGCTTCATCCGTGTCCCTGCAAAGGACATGAACACATCCTTTTTATGGCTGCATAGTATTCCATGGTTTATATGTGCCACATTTTCTTAATCCAGTCTATCATTGATGGACATTTGGATTGGTTCCAATTCTTTGCTATTGTGAATAGTTCCACAATAAACATATGTGTGCAGGTGTCTTTATAGTAGCATGATTTATAATCCTTTGGATATATACCCAGTAATGAGATCGCTGAGTGAAATGGTATTTCTAGTTCTAGATCCTTGAGGAATTACCACATTGTCTTCCACAATGGTTGAACTAATTTACACTCCCACCAACAGTGTAAAAGCATTCCTATTCTCCACATCCTCTCCAGTATCTGTTGTTTCCTGACTTTTTAATGGTTGCAATTCTAACTGGCATGAGATGGTATCTCATTGTGGTTTTGATTTGCATTTCTCTGATGACCAGTGATGATGAGCATTTTTTCATGTGTCTGTTGGCTGCATAAATGTCTTCTTTTGAGAAGTGTCTGTTCACATCCTTTGCCCACTTTTTGATAGGGTTTTTTTTTTTTTTCTGGTAAATTTCTTTAAGTTCTTTGTAGATTCTGGATATTAGCCCTTTGCCAGATGGATAGATTGCAAAAAGTTTCTCCCATTCTGCAGATTGCCTGTTCACCCTGATGATGGTTTCCTTTGCTGTGCAGAAGCTCTTTAGTTTAATTAGATCCCATTTGTCTATTTTGGCTTTTGTTGCCATTGCTTTTGGTGTTTCAGTCATGAAGTATTTTCCCATGCCTATGTTTTGAATGGTAATGCCTAGGTTTTCGTCTAGGGTTTTTATGATTTTAGGTGTTACACTTAAGTCTTTAATCCATCTTGAGTTAATTTTTATGTAAGGTATAAGGAAGGGATCCAGTTTCAGCTTTCTGCATATGGCTAGCCAGTTTTCCCAGCACGATTTATTAAATAGGGAATCCTTTCCCCATTGCTTATTTTTGTCAGATTTTTCAAAGATCAGATGGTTGTAGATGTGTGGTGTTATTTCTGAGGCCTCTGTTCTGTTCCGTTGGTCTATGTATCTGTTTTTGTACCAGCACCATGCTGTTTTGGTTACTGTAGCCTTGTAGTATAGTTTGAAGTCAGGCGGCATGATGCCTCCAGCTTTGTTCTTTTTGCTTAGGATTGTCTTGGCTATGTGGTCTCTTTTTTGCTTCCATATGAAATTTAAAGTAGTTTTTTCCAATTCTGTGAAGAAAGTCATTAGTAGCTTGATGGGGATAGCATTGAATCTATAAATTACCTTGGGCTGTATGGTCATTTTCACAGTATTGACTCTTCCTATCCATGAGCATGGAATGTTCTTCCATTTGTTTGTGTCCTCTTTTATTTTGTTGAGCAGTGGTTTGTAGTTCTTCTTGAAGAGGTCCTTCACCTCCCTTGTAAGTTGTCCCTAGATATTTTATTCTCTTTTTTGTAATTGTGAGTGGGAGTTCACTCATGATTTGGCTCTTTGTTTGTCTGCTATTGGTGTATAGGAATGCTTGTGATTTTTGCACATTGATTTTGTATCCTGAGACTTTGCTGAAGTTTCTTATCAGCTTAAGGAGATTTTGGGGTGAGATGATGCGGTTTTCTAAATACACAATCATGTTATCTGCAAACAAAGACAACTTGACTTCTGCTTTTCTTAATTGAATACCCTTGATTTCTTTCTCTTGGCTGATTGCCCTGGCCAGAACTTCCAACACTATGTTGAATAGGAGTGGTGAGAGAGAGCATTCTTGTCTTGTGCCAGTTTTCAAAGGGAATGCTTCCAGTTTTTGCCTATTCAGTATGATATTGGCTATGAATTTGTTATAAATAACTCTTACTATTTTGAGATATGTCTCATCAATATCTAGTTTATTGAGACTTTTTAGCATGAAAGGCCATTGAATTTTGTCAAAGGCCTTTTCTGCATCTATTGAGATAATCATGTGGTTTTTATCATTGGTTTTGTTTATGTGATGGACTACATTTATTAATTTGCACATGTTGAACCAGCCTTGCATCCCAGGGATGAAGCCAACTTGATGGTGATGGATAAGTTTTTCGATGTGCTGCTGGATTTGGTTTGCCAGTATTTTATTGAGGATTTTCTCATCGATGTTCATCAGGGATATTGGCAAAAGGCTAAATTGTTAAACATCTATATTTGGCTAAAGTTGAGGCAGAAGCCAAAAGTCACCACTGAACTTTGAGATTCCAGAAGAAATCTGAAATTGTATTAAATAAGTATTATTGTTATGATGATTTTATTATCGAAAAGGTTAGTAGTTACATGTTAAAGGGTAAGTACGTTATTTCTCAGTGCAATGTCATTTCCTTGCTGGTGCTCCTGTGACTATTATACTTTGACACAGAATAGTCACTCATTTCAACTAATATTTAATGTCTGTTATGCTGAGCAGAGTATAATTCAGAAAAAAAGTTTTTTAGTAATATGTTTTCTAGAAAAAACTTTGTACCTACAATTCATTCTTGGGCAAATCTCTGTTCAGTATGGCAAGCTGGCTACACTGGGCATACAAAAAGCCTCTGAACCATACCAGGCAGGACGGTCTGGGTTTCATTCATTCCGGTTTCTGCGAGGGCCCCTGCAGCTGTGAGGAGCTTCAGTCGTCCTGTCAGCCCTACTCAGAGGCATTTGGCCTGCAGAGAAATTTTCTGGTTTTCTCTCAACTTCGAGGAAGGACAGTTTAAAGATCTAGATCTATGCCTTCAGCCTCACCCATGGCACTTACTCTCTGTAAGGCTCATGCCTTGCTCTTTGTTTTCTCTGCACCTGACTCTTCTTCCTGCAGACTGTGTGCTTCCTGAGGGCAAACTCCCTGTTTGTTCATTCTTGGATTTTCCGCACCTGGCCCATACCTGGCCCCCAGGGTCCTGGAGCACTGACTGTGAGCCAGGAACTGTGTTGATGTCTCAGGAGCTCATCTAATTTAATATCTAGAAAGTTCCCATGTACCTCCACCTCTAAAACCACTGTCATGTATATCTACTGGAAAAACTGACTTGTGAACATTGACTAGTGCCTAAGGCAGTCCTTGGAACATAGAAAATTGCCCAATAAGATAAAATATGAGATTTGGGAACCATTTGAAATTGGCATGAAGTTTTTAGTCACTTAACACCTCTGATGAGCACTGCTCTAGGAGCAGAGGAAGGGGGATTGAGACATCAAAGAATTACACAAAATAACTGGGCAATGCCTGCAATATGGTCACTGAGAAGGCTGAACATTAAATTGTCTATTTGCTGTGATTATATAAAAAGTATAGGATCTGGAACTAAAACCTGGGAGTGAAATTTTGACCAAAAGAAGTCTAATGAGGGTTTCTTTTTCTTTTTTCTTTTCTTTCAGAGACGGGAGTCTCGCTCTGTCGCCCAGGCTGGAGTGCAGTGGTGCCATCTCGGCTCACTGCAAGCTCCGCCTCCTGGGTTCACGCCATTCTCCTGCCTCAGCCTCCCGAGTAGCTGGGACTACAGGTGCCCACCACCAAGCCCGGCTAGTTTTTTATATTTTTAGTAGAGACGGGGTTTCACCGTGTTAGCCAGGATGGTCTTGATCTCCTGACCTCGTGATCCACCTGCCTTGGCCTCGTAAAGTGCTGGGATTACAGGCGTGAGCCATCGCGCCCAGCCAAGGGTTTCTTTTTCAAGGTTTAAAAGCTAAGCATCAATCTAACTTAGCTGTTTATTTACTAATTTATATCCCTACTTTACTCCATAAGAATCTAAGGCGGCTTAGAGGCTGGTTTATACATCCGCTGAGGCCCATCTGAGAGGCTACAGGTTTTTGTTCTTCCATTGCCTCAAGGGCCAGACCTGGAGAGAGAGAGCAGGGTTTCTCCAGGGCCGGCCTGCCTCGGAACTACCTGGGTGCTTAGGAACAAGAGTGGTGGCTGGGTCCGCTCTGGCACCTGCTGAGTCAGTCTCTGTGGTTGAGGTGCCAGATTCCTATTTTTCTGAAACTCACTGGGGCATTCATTTGGCAGGTTACATTTTGCCAGGGTTAACATCCATTTTGCACCTCTGCCAGGGTGAGGTTAGGGGAGGAGAGCATGGGTCCTCATCACAGCCCCGAGTCTGCTGTGGGAAGACTGTTATTAGGGACACCTCCTATCCTCAAGACTGGCCAAGAGCTGATGGGGAGCTGGCCCTGCTGCCAGCCCTGTGGGCAGTGGTAGTGAGCGTGGGAACAGGACATGAACGGTCGTCTGTGGCAGGACCCTCCAACTGTGGCCCCTGAGCCAGCAGCACGGGCATCACCAGGAATATGATGGAAATGCAAACTCTTTGGGCCGTTCCCCAAACTCACTGAATCAGAGACGAGGGGACTCAGCACCTGTGCGTTACACCGTGTGGGTGATTCTGACTGGCATTTCAATGTTGGCAAATCACTGCTCTGTGGGTCCTTCTCCTAATTATCTTCTTCTAATCTCCCTGCAGCCATTTGAGGTGAGGGGTGGCAGCACCCCATTTCAGAGAGTTTAGTTATCTGCTGTGTCCCAAAGCCTGCCAGGAGCAGAGGCAGGAGCCGAGTCCAGGCCAGGTGGCTTCTGGCTCCTTCCGTTCCTCAGGTGTCCAAGAGCAGCCGGTGATGGCAGGAGTGGCCGCTGTCCTCCTCTGCACCTTGAGAGAGGGACTGGGAGGGGTGGGGAATGCGGGGAGCAGCCTCATAGCCAGCAAGGTCTCTGGGGAAGCAGGGAGCACCCACGTGCATTCCTGTGCTGTCTCACACCCACCTTGCCCCTGCATAGCCTTGGCCTCCCCATGGCCCTTACCGCATCAGGCAGCCCAGAAATGGTGTGTCCAGGTAAGAGCCTGGAAATGAAATTTTCATTTTAAAAAAGTCCTTCCAGATTTACAAGGTGTGTGTGAAGGGAAGGTGCTTATACCTGAGAGGGTGTCCATGGATTAGGAAAGTCAAAATGGTGAGGGGTCTCTCACCTGCCAACACCACTGTGGGTAGGGTGGTCCCTGCTCCTCCTGGCCACCTTGCTGTGCAGGCAGTGGCAGCAGGTTCACGCCAGATGAGGAAACTGAGCCTCAGTGAGCAGAGGGCAGTGCCAGGGCTCACCAGGGGATTTGGACACCTAGACCACTCTCCACTGCAGCCCACCCTGGGCTCGGGTCCTGCACTGCCTGGCAGAGGCTGGCACAGGCGTCCAGTTGCTTAGGAAGAGGCTATAACCTCACTGTGGTCTCTGCCTGTCCAACCCAGCTCCCTCTCCCTCTGTGCAAAAGGGTGGCTGGGTTAATATCACATGTTTTCATGTCAACCAGCAATTTGGATTTCCTGAAGGTGTTTGGTCTGGGGAATAGAGGGGTGAAGGATCAAGTTTCTCCATCTTACTTTTTCAATGATGAGGAAAACCTCATGCTTCCTGAGTTGGGAGCAGCACTTGCCTTAGAGTCTGAAAAAACGAAGGTGGAATTGTCATTTCTCCCCCTTCCCGTATTGAACAGCTTGCACCTCAGTTTCTTTATGTAACAGCTTGCACCTCCTGGGACAACACAACCCGTGCGGCAGAACTTTTGTGAAGAGTCAATGAAAGAGCGTATGTGATCTGCTCGAGCAGTGACCGGCACAGAGGTGCTGAAGAAATGCTTGTTACTTCCTTTCTAGGTACCTCGGAGTCCGTGTTCACGCAGTGTAAATGCCATCTGTGGGAATTGAGGACACTGTCACTAGAGACAGCAGTTCAAATGACAGACATAATTAAGAAAACCCAATATACTATAATTCAGAAAATCCAAATCTGCAAACCACATAAAGGCAAATTATTCTCTTTGCAGAAGGATTCTTCTGTTTTAAAGAAAGCCCAAACAAAAAGCCCAAAACATACCCAGAGATCCCCTTTAAATCATGTATGGATTTCATTTTATTCAGTCTCTTCAGGAATATATTTATTGAGTAAAGTGTAGATTTAGTGACCACCTGGGCATCTCCAGCTCAGAATTGCCCCGAGTAGTAGGAGAAACTTGCTTTTTTTTTTTTTTTTTTTTTTTTGAGACAGAGCCTCACACTGTTGCCCAGGCTGGAGTGCAGTGCAGTGGTGCAATCTCGGCTCACTGCAACCTCAGCCTCCCGGGTTCAAGCGATTCTCCTGCCTCAGCCTCCCGAGTAGCTGGGATTACAGACACATGCCACCATGCCTGGCTAATTTTTGTATTTTTAGTAGAGACAGGGTTTCACCGTGTTAGCCAGGATGGCCTTGATCTCCTGACCTCGTGATCTGCCTGCCTTGGCCTCCCAAGTGTTGGGATTACAGGCGGGAGCCACTGCACCCGGCTGGAATTTGCTTTTTTAAATTAAAGTTAACCTTGAGCTCAACAAGATTAAAAAAGAATTCCACTTGAAAATTCTTAGCATAAATGTCCCATTATTCTGACCTACACAACCTACGGGTATAGGCCAGAACAATGGAACATTTGTTCTATATCCATAAAGAAAATGCCACAAAGTGAAGTGTTCATAAATCCACAGTAAGTCCTCACTTAATGTCATTAGGTTCTTGGAAACTGTGACTTTGAGCAAATGACGTATGACGGACAAAACCAATTTTTTTCCTCATCAACGTTATAATGAAATCACATTGAACAAAACGACATTATTTGAAAACTTGCTGTCTGTTGCTTCTCTTAAAGTCGAAGTCTCCAAGAACCTACTGATGACCTTAGGTGAGGAGTTGCTGTACAAGCCTGCAACTCACAGGAGAAACCATTCTCACTGGACACTCGCTGGGCCTCTCTCTTTATCAAAATCATTTTTAAACTCTGTGGCCTTGGGCCTTGGGTGATGCCTCTGAGCTTCAGCATCTGCATCTGTGAACAAGGCTGGGACAGATGCAGGCGTCAGACAACGGGTCCACATCAGGTCTCGCTCTGAAATGCCAGTTTTCTTCCCTGTGATGGTGGTAATGGGATTTGGGCTGTGACTATTGCTACCATTTCTATGCTGTCATAAGAACACTTTTTTTGATTTTGACATGAAACAGTCTTTTAAGCTGGTGCCATGAGCATGTTTCACCGTTAGCAAACTGGGGGAAAAGGCTTTGATTTGAGGGTTACCAGGCTTAGCTGGGTGCAGGTGGGAATGAGGACACCAGGGAGATGCCGTGCTGACTGCATGAACGCCCATTTTCAGACCACTTGGAGCCCCTGCTGCTGGACCCACAAACCTGTGGGGAAACTCCTTGGCGCCTTCTTAAACCTGGGCTTCAGGTCAGACTCCTGGAGGATCTGTATTTAAAACACAGGTGCTTGGGACCCAGCCCCGACAAGCTGCATTCGAGTCCTTGCGATGCTGTCATGCAGCCTGTCTGATTCCAGGCCATCGTCATGAACTGAAAGCCCCTTTCACCGTCTCCTGCCCAGGAAGGCTCCCAAATCACTTTAGGGTTCAAGCAATAGCCAACGTGCCTTCCGCCGCATTCCTTTCCCATGCCAGATCTTTTCCATTTTATTCCAGCCTCATAAGCATTGCTTTTGTGCTTGGCAAGGTAGTAGATGTGCAGCGAGTATTTCATGCAGTAATTTTGCTGATTAGGACACAGGCTCAGGGGTAAGAGGCTTGTCTAAGCTCGCACAGCTGGAAAGTGAGGACAGCGGGATTCAAAGTCAGTTTCAGCTCCAAAGCCTGTGGTCTGTCCACTGCCTGCAAATAAGCCAGTAACACCTGGGCCTGCAATCTGCAGTCCATGAGCCAAATCCAGCCCGCTGCTTATTTTTGCACAGCCAGGGAGCCAAGAATAGCTTTTCCATTTTTAAAATGTTAAAAAAAAAAAAACCCATAAAAACATGCACATTAAAAAAATGCAACAACAGAGACTGTATGTGACCTGCTAAGCCTAAAATATTTACCATCTGGCCCTTTAAAGGAAAAACTTGCCAACTGCTGATTAAGACTGTGACATATGTCCCCTTCTGAGCTCACCCTGGGACGGCTGGTGAGATGACACTGGGTCAATGTGTCCATCCAAAGCTTCATTGTCAAAAACACAGCAGTTCTAAGTCATTAATGTGACGTAGGCCTTCAAAGACTCTTCATAATCCTTCTTTTGCTGGCTTGGCCCGAAGGTGGCATATGTTCCTCTGGATGCACCAGTGTTTGCTAGAGCATCACAGACAGCTGAGGGTCAAAGCCCTCATAACTAATTTAGTAATCTTAATTGCAGTATTCTTTTTTCTCAGTGATGATTAATATTCTCTATATATGTTAATGAATCTTGTCATTCTGCTGGTTCTTTCATTAGTGAGTTAAATCTTTGACACATGCTCACTAGATATTTGTATGAGCCATGTTTTGAACTTTTGAAAAATAGACTTTGACATCCTCATCATGCCTGCAAAAATGGAGACCTCCAAGGTCAAATCCACCAAGCTGCAGTGGTCACCCTGGGGTCTGAAGTCTTCTCTCTGTGGGTGTATTGATCTGTCAAGAGGGGGCCTGTAGTGGTGGAAACCTTTGGAGAGCACAGCTCGGTTTAGCTCTTGGTTCCACCTTTTAAAAGCTGTGTCGTCTTGGCTGACTTGTAAGATGTCTCTCAGTTTTAGTGTCCTCAGCCATAAAATGGAGATAAGGCTCCATTTATATAATGTTGTTATATAAAAATTAAATAACAAATAATATTAGAAGACAGTGGTTGAGGATACAAATTCTTAGCCAGGCTGCCAGGGTTTGCTTCTTGGATCTGTTGTTTCCTAGATGCACAACATTTTCTAGTTGATTTGATTGTGCTTCCATTTTCTCATCTATAAAATGGGGTTAGACCCTACCTTATAGGGTTACATGTGTCAATATTTAAAAAGCCCTTGGAACTGTAGTCGACTGGTATACTGTAAGCACTTAATAAGTGTTATCTGTGATGAGGAAAGTAACGATATTCATAAAACACCCAGTAGAGCCCCTAGTATACAATTTATTCTCAAAGAATTGGTAGCTGTCAAAGATCAAGGATATTCATCATCCAGACTCAGAGTCATGGCAAAAGACCTGTTAATACATAAAAACAAAAAGTTTCCAAGAAGTAAAGAAATGTGCCCAAGATCACCAAGCCAGAACCAGAACCCAAGTCTTAGATTCCAGCCCAGATTCTGTCCCCCGTGCAGAACTTAGGAGCTAGACACCGAGCGCAAAGGACAACCAGCCCCGCCGTACAGGGGCTGAGTCTCCTTCCTGCCAGACTCGTCTCTGTAGCTTTTGGTGATTCCCTGCCCAAGGAAATGTCTTCCCTGTGCTGCTACTGCTGCTTCTAAATCAACGCTTTTGTGGGGCCACAGGGAAAAGTCAGAGCCTGAGCAAAACACACCAGGTCAGGGATGGAGCCGTTTAGTTCCAGGGGCAGAAAAAAGACCGGGACTGTCCTGCGCCCTCCCCCACCTTCCAATCCCTGGGGTCCTCAGCTCCACGCTCATGCCTCCAGTCAAAATAGTTAAAGATTTCCATCCTAAGTGATGATGAACAGGAAAAACAAACCCATACCATACCACATACCCAAATACCAGACATTCCTCAGATGGTTTGCTGTGTAGGTGATTGGCCACAGACTTCTCTTGCTTCTCAGAGAGCAGGGATGGAGACTAGGGGTGGGGAGACCGGTGCCCCAACTGCTCATCCCAGAGTCTAGAAACAGGACTGGGATGGCTGCTGTCTGCAATAAGTCTGCTATCCTTTTCCACACCCATCAAGTAAGCCATATACTGGAATCGGGGTGTTACCAACATCACACTCTAAAGATGCATCAAAAACTAAACATTTGTTGAAGACCTACTGTGGGTCTGGCACCATGTTAGGGGCACAAGTGCTCAGTTAACTCTTGAAAGTGGACGCAATGGGGTTTTCATTGGTCACATTTTCAAGATTGCTTTCATGTAGGTGTGAAGGAAAAGGGAACAAGATTTCGCTGCGTGCCTAATGTGTGGTCAAAGGCTTGTTGGCCTTTATCCTATGCGACTGCTATCTGGCATTAGTTAGGGTGCCTTGGCTGCAAGCCCAACTCCGGCTGGCTTAAATGTGGCAGAAGTGTATCTGGTTAGGGATTGGGAAGCCTGGAAGAATTAGGTTAGACAAACTGATCGACATTGCCACCAAAGTATAGATTCTTCGATTGCCTTCATTCCACCATCCCTGGGGGAGGCTCCATGATGAGGCTGGTGCTGCTTGTGGTCAGAAAGTGGCTTTTTCATTCACCACTGATAACAGGGGAGAGAGAACCTGTTGGGGGACATATGATAGACATTGTGCTTGACTTCCCAACATCGACTCCCCTCTGCCTTGTGGAGTGCAGCAATATTTTGGGGGACTTGGCCTCAAGTCAAGGATAACACCATTTTCACTGGTCACATTTTCAAGATCGCTTTCATGTAGCTGTGAAAGAAAAGGGAACAATTTTTTTTTTTTTTTTTTACTAAAAGAATAGATTTTTATTAAGCGCTGTGTTTCTAGCAGTATTAACAAAACAACAGACCAATTTCCATCACAGAACAACTCCTGAGGCATTCTCATTCCTTTCTGAAACTCTTCCATGAACTCCTGCAGTTTCCCGGAAGGAGCATCCATTCAAACGTAATGAATCAACTCTGGAGCTTTTGTGGTGAGGTGGGCCCAAAAGGCAGGGAATTTGGAATCTGGGAGTGGGAAAGAGAGACACATATCATCGACTCAGTAAACACACTGTCTAGAATGTGTTTCCTCTTATCTCCAGCAGACATTTTCTCTTATCTCCTTGGCCAGAATCAGGTTGTATGCCCATTCCAGAATCAGTCACTAGCAGGGGGAATGGTGTTATCCTTGACTTGAGGCCAAATCCCCCCAAATATTGCTGGACTCCGTAGGCAGAGGGGAGTAGGTGCTGGGAAGTCAAGTACAGTGTCTATCAACAGGCGTGATAACTAAGACTTGCTCCGAGCCATGTCTCCGACGTTCAAAGCCCTTGTAGGTTCTTTTCACTTCATTGTACTACATGAGGCAAGAAAAGGGAGGGAAGGACTAGGGAGTTGAATTTCAAGTGCCCTTTTGGAGCATGGAGCTGCAGGAGGAAACTCTGCTTCTTAAAGTACCCGTTCCCCTCCACCTTTCCTTTCTTTTTCAGATGGTCCTCACATCCCACTGGCATTCAGACCGGGGGCACCATCGCGTAGGGATTGACTCACACCATCCGAGGTCCTTTCAATATTTCAGTAACAACTCCCTTTGGCTGGGCGTAATGGCTCACACCTGTAATTCCAGCTTTGGGAGGCTGAGGTGGGTGGATCCCTTGAGGTCAGGAGTTCAAGACCAGCCTGGGCAACATGACAAAACCCCGTCTCTACTAAAATACAAAAATTAACTGGGTGTGGTGGTGTGTGCCTGTAATCCCAGCAACTCTGGAGGCTGAGGCAGGAGAACTGCTTGAACCTGGAAGGCAGAGGTTGCAGTGAGCCAGGATTGCACCACTACACTCCAGCCTGGGCAACAGAGCAAGACTCTGTCTCAAAAAACAAACAACTCCTTTTGGGCTGGAGCCTGTCTTCTGGATTTTGCTGGACAATGGGGAGAGTTACCAGGAGGTGGCAGGATATTTAGGATCAAGCTGTGTTTCCTTGCAGCTGTTTTAGGAAGGAAACCCTAGGAAAGCGATTTTCAGAGAAACTATTTTAGTCTGAGGCAATAATGTTGCCCTGTGGCATGGCAAGGCCACGGGGAGGTGGGGAGGAGGAAGAAGCCAGCTGTGGTGGGTGGTAGCTGTTTGGGAACAGGCTTTTTAAGTCTGTTCAAGTTCAAATCAGCCAGAGTCCAAAGCAGCTGACACCAAGCAGGTCATAAACACGAGTTACACACTGCATGGTCTGAAGTTTCCTCCCAGGCAGTCCATCTTTATTAAATACCTCACATGTCCAAGGCTTGGTTTTGGGTGCTAGGGAGGTTGCATGAGATCCCTGCTTGAGACCTAGATGAGGTTGCTGCACAGGCAAAATACTACCTAGTAACAGTGGACGGGGTATGTGACATGCTAAGAGGGGAGGAGAGACAGTAATCGCAATAGGATTTGGGAGCAGCGTTTCCCAAGGTGTGATCTTTGGAATATCTGTCCCTCAAAATATACTGAAATTAAAAACTGCTCCAAGGGCCTCCAAACTGAGGCAACCCCACATATTTATAGGCTCCTTTTGGAGATACCCAGTGCATATGAGTATCTTAAAGGCTCTAAGAAGTCTCATAGAGACTTATTAAATTATTAACCTGTTTACCTTTCATAGCCTGATTTCTGATACTTATTTACCCATGAAATGCCTCCCTTTTCTCTCCAGGAAAACGGGACTACCTGATCTATCGGTGTCCCATGGAACCACACTGCCCCCTGTGGTCAGAACCACCCGGGATGCAGAACAGCAAGGACCGCAAACTTGGGTGCAGAGGGCTTTCCTCCACACAACCCGGGAAGCTCCGTGATTGGCAAGCGGCTCTGTCAGGATCCATTGAGTCAGCAAACATAGGTGCCTCTAGGATGCAAGCCAGAGAACAGGGCTGTTTGTGGCTTGCTGGTAGCCAAGCAAAATGCCCCGATCCATCAGGTCGGGGTGATGAGCTGATGATGAGCTTGCAGGCATGGAGAATGTAGCACTGAGGCAGAGTGGCAGCCAGCCTTAAGGGTTTGTTGTGTCTTCCACTGCTTCCCTGGCCCCTCCTTCTTTTGGAACGGAGCCCTGATTCCAAGGAGTGCAGGCCCTGCCAGACAGCCTCCGTCCCTACCTGTCCCTCCAGGTTTAGACCTTGCATGGTCCTCTCCCTGCATCCCTCCTTCCTGCCTGCATGCCTACACCCTAAATGGTCTCTCTGCTCTATTCACTAGCACAGGCTGCTTCCCTTCCTTTGAGAATCTACTCCAGTCCACCTCCTCCTCAGTCCTACCCTCCCAAGGACCCTCCCTGAGGCTGGAGTCCTGCCAGCCTCCCACCACACTGGATAACTTGGCATTGCTCTCGTTTCTCCTTGCAGGAGACTGGCTTCTCCAGGGTGGTCTGAGATCTTTGGAGGGAAAGACTGTGCCTTGCCTTCTCCTTCCATCTCTTCTCATGCCCATAGAGTCAGGGAGCTGAGAGGACACCAGCCCGTCTCTCCCCTGGAGCCTCTAAGCACCTCTCCCTTCCTGCTTTCCCAAATGCCTCTGTAACACCACGGTGCTGGGTGCATGGGACTGAGGGCCTCCCTCGGGGCCCCTTCTCATCCTGGGCTACCCCAAGACTTAGACCCCATGTGGAACACGGTCAGCCTTCTGATGAATCCAGAAAGCATTTCTCCAACATTCAGTTGTGAGTTTAAGGGAATTAAACTTCTCTTTCTGAAAATAAGCTGCAGATTATCCTGAGAGAGGCCCAAACAGGCAGGAGACTCTGAATATGGCCACAAGAGCTCAGGCTGTTACTGCGCCTCCTAGGTGCCAGCCCACGTGGGCAGGCTTTTCCGCCCACCACCCCCAGGTCAGCCTGGCCACAGAAGGTCTGGGCTGGGGTTTCTCGCCTTGCAGAGTTCAGGCAGCAAAACTCCTGCAATTATGCTCTGCTTCGGGTGGAGGGTGTTCAAATAAAAATGCCTGGCAGAATATCTCTGAACCATATAGCTAGCTACCTGTGAACACTGTGGTTTTCAACCCAGGATAGAGCAGGGTTTTGGAGACACTCAGTGGGAATAAAGTAAAGCAAGGCTCTCTGTGACTGCAGGTTACAGAACAAGCTCGGTCGCACGGGCTCACTCAGCCTCAGGATGTCCTCTTTCCCCCCACCACAGACACGTGCAGACTTGGCCTCCCCTGCAGCCCTCACCAGCCCCTATGCTCACTGTCCCTGCTTGCCCAGAAGCCTCCAGCACATCCCAGGCTCTGCCATATGCACACAGTTCCCTCTGTCCCCAGCTCCCTCTCCCTGTGTCTGCGTGCTTAATTTTCCCACTGGCCAGGCTCAGACTGAGGTTCTCCCTAGGCTGTTGGTTTAAAAAAAAAAAAAAAAAGCGTTGAAAACAAACTGGAATTTCAGTCCTTGCTTTGCCACTCACTAGCTGGGTGATCTTAACATAGTGGTTGGGAGATCCCAGTTCTGCTAGCTGTGTGGCCTTTGGCAAGTTACCTAACCTCTCTGTGCCTCAGCCTTGCTGTCTATAAAATGGAGATAAGAGCACCCATGCATTGTACTGGGTATAGCTGTGAGGATTAAATAAAGGTGATATAACGGTGAATGTCTTGCACATGGTAGGTGTAAGCTAACTTAGAGATGGACCACCGCTCCCCCATCCTACCTCTGGCAGCAGCCCCTCCCACTACAGCATCTCCCACTGGGCAGCTCTGTGGCCCAGCTCACCTTGCTCTCAATTTTTTACCTTGGAACCGAATTCATTCTCTAGTTGCTGACCTTTGTTAGTGCATCTCCTGCTTCCATCATGCATTTTCCCTGGACAGAATCTCTCTCCTGATCTCCTGCAGTGATTCATCTGATAACTGGACCGGAAGTGCCCTCCCTGACACAAGGCCCCTCACGCTGTGCTCCTGGCTGCCGTCCTCTCTGGCCTCACTGAATTGTTCACCTCCTTAAGCAACTGCCTCTTCAGAAACCCAGGTCTACGTAAGTGCGGTTCCTGCAGCCTGGAGTGCCACCCCGTCCCTTCTCTGTCTGGGGAACTCCTATTCAGTAGGAGTCAGGCCAAATGTCCTCCTCTTGGAAATCCTTCCCAGCTTCAGGGCTCTGCCCTTGACTCCCACGGCCATGGGTCAATGTTTGCCCTCCCTGGACTGTGACCTCCTCCGGGAAGCAGGCTCGGGTCCCCAGCGTCCTATACACAGCAGGGGCCAGGGCACGTCCAAGTTAAGGTCTGAGTTGATAGGGCAGCCTGAGTGAGCTGCGTGTGCAGAGGATCTGAATTCCTACAGACATGACCACTTCTGCATGAGTCTTGGTTTGCCATTCTGCAAAATGGTCACACCACCTTCCCCACGGCTGCCAAGGGCTGGGCTCCAGCTGTCCAGCAGCACCGATCTGACACACAGGAGACTCGCTGAGTCCTCTTACCCCTTTCTGGTTGGCTCAGGCTTCCCACCTTCGCTGTGGGTATGGTCAGCCCCAACCTCATTTTTGTTGTTCTTGTTAAGTCAAAGATATAAAAACCTTCATTATCAACTGGCTTAGAGATCCTAAATCATCCTTTTAAGGGTGAAAAAAAAAATCTATCTTATTGGTTGTTAGACACAGCAGTGACTCTCTTCGTTGCTATGGTGATTCTTTGACACCCCCTCTTGCAGATTAGAAATGCCTCACATTTTTCTAAGTCTGGCTGCCCCCCACAAACAGGGATTTCTGGCCCGGCAGTTCCCACTCCCAAACAGGAAGGAGGGCCTGGCAGCCTCTGGGGATTGCAGTTGTGGCCTCAGCTGTCAGAAGTGAACCTAACCTTTCTGTGTCAGGGCCTCGGTCAAGTTTGGAGATGATCCCATATGCACTTCTGTATTTAACTGGGCAGTCTTCTGACAGAGGTGGTATGTAAAGCCAAAAAGTCTCCAAGCTACTTGTCCAGGACGCCTGCTCCTGGAATTTCTCCAAGTTAACTCTTGTGTGAGCAAAGCTACATGAAATTCACTGGCACCCTGTGGCTTCGCGTCTGTCACTCACTCACACACACGTGCGCGCTCTCTCTCTCCTGACATAGCTCTGGTAACTGTGGAGCTAGTCCTCAAGGTGGAAATCTACTCTCACGATAAAGACGGTCTCCTCCCCCTTCTTGTCCACCTTCCTCCCGTTCCCATGAGTCCTCCACACAGGTTTGTTCCTTTAAAGGTTTATTTCTGGCAAATAAAAAAAATAACTTATGTGGTTAGATAAATTAATGTATGTGATTAGACAGGACACAGGGCAGAGCTGAACGTTCCTGTTTTCTTCTGGATCTTGAAGGCTGGTGAGAGGCAGCTGAATGAGACCCAGCCTCGTGTTTTGTGGGATGAAGAGATACAGACAAAGTGACTCAGGTACGTTGATGCTCCCTGGAGGGCTGGGAGGTGGGCTCAGAGGAAGAGGCCGAATCCAAACCTTTTTTATTGAGAAGAAATAGTTCTTCTTCGTAGCTTAAAAAGAAAAAACCGAAGCTCTGCACACAGTCATCCGTAATGACCATAAACATAACATACCAAGCACAGGCTCAGAAAGATGGAGCAACAGACTGAGGACATTTTCAACATGGTACTTGGGGATACCTTTGGGAAAGATGCCTTCCCCAGCAGAGGCCAGCACTGTGGAGAGAGAGGACCAGAGCCACTACTAGCACAGTTGTCACGGTCTTTTGCTTTCTGAACTCTGGGGAGCACTGCCTTTTAGCCTGAGGTGAACGTCTCCAAATTTCTTGGGTTTGGTAAGTCTCAGAGGCAGCCAGCCCCTCGGTCAACGGAGGGTACCTTTTCTCCAGGAATCTGAGAATGGAACATGCAGCTAGTCTCTGCTGGGGGTCTTAAGGCCAGAATCCCAGAAGCCTTTCCGGAGCCCAGAACCTGAAAGCTGGGAGAGAAGATTCTGGCGACTACCTGCCAGGGAGGAAACCAAGGCTCCTCAGGGAGCAGCCTGCGAGTTCCCCAGGAGCAGAGCCCATGGCTTGCTCACCACTTCTGACCTGTGTCTGGTTGCTTCATGAGGTGTTGCTGGCCTTGGCATCACTTTGGAGGTGGGGTTTACTCTCAGGCTATGGTGAATTTTGGTTATAATTTTTGATGAATTAGGAACAGGCTTTAGTTGCCTGTGAACGTACTGACTAAGACAGCCGGAAAGCAAGCAGGTGAGACCCAGGAGAAGCTCAAAGGGTTTTCCCTGATAAAAGCGTATGCCATGAGGCTGCAGACAGCTCACTTCTTAAGGCCCACGCACAGATTGCAGGCTGGGCAGCTTCCTCTGCAGCCGACCTGGAGGGACTGCGATGACCGACTGCAGGGCCAACCAGGAATTCAGGAACCTGCCTGCACAGACGGCCAGGGCCACAGCTGGCTGGACACCGGCAAAATTTAAACAAGGGCTGTTCATTTCACCAAACATGACCTTAGCTTCCCTATCTAAAGACTTCTGAAAGGCAGAACCAAGTAACGTCCAAATTTTCAAGTCACTGGGCAGTTCTGAAATCCACTTCAGTTCCCCTTTTGGCCATCAGGAACAGCAATTTCTGGCACAAAAAATCAGCCCAAGGATTCAAAAAGCCCTCAAGGAGCAGAAGGGCGTGAGAAGAAACACATCCACACACCTACTCCCTCTTCACAGAGACACATTTCTATGCTCCAGACCTGGGACCATTTTTACGCCGACACCACTCCCTTACTAGATGCTCTGGAAGTTCACACTCCCAAATGAACTCATGCCTGTGTTATTGATTTTCCTTTGAAGAACCAGAAGGCCCCCTCAGTGCCAACTGAGGACACTGCGGTAATGCTTATTAAATAACACCCAGACAAGGCATGGCCCTTCAACCATCTTATGAACTGAGAAACCACCACGCCGGCCACGAGGCCATTCACATACACATAAGCAGGGTGGATGAGGAAAGGACAGATGAGAAACTGGGACCACACCAGGTGATAACTGAGAACCAAACTCCCCAAAGCTCCCAGCACTGGACGACTCCAGAAAGGTGAGTATTTATACAGCTCCTACAAAAATAAACTTTCTTCGACGCCTGTTCTTTAGAGTTGTAAAGGACAGGCCTTTGCATTTGGTTTGTCTCTGGAGGTTTTTCTGGTATCAAATGCAGTAAAGGTTTTAAACGACTCTGAGGCAGGGTGGGAGAACTCACCGCCTGCCCCTGCCTCGGTCCTGGGGTTCCAGGATGTGACGGGGGACAGGCAGAAGAGGGCAGCTGCCCTGGGCAGAGCATAGAAGAGCAGAGGGTGGGGTGGGGTGGGCTGGGCCACAGAGGGGCTCCCCAGAGCCCTGTTACAGGAGGCCATTAACACATGGTGACTCTGAGCATTGGGGTCTGACTTCTGAGGGTCTCTGGAAGCACGTGTGCCCCTCCTCTCAGTGTCCAGCCAGGGCAGGCATAAGGTGTTGGATCAGCTCCACTTAAAGAGGGTGAGCCAAGGGTGTGCCAGCTTTTCCCCAAGAGGCTAGGGCTCTAGCAGCTCCCCTCCTCTTCAGAACTGGTACCCACACAGTCAGTGTCCTACACACTCTCTCACTCGCTTTTCCTTTACAGTGTCTTTTCTCTAACTTCACTGGTCTGAAAAAAAAATTCTAATACGTGCAAGCACTTACAAGTAACTTACGGGAAGCTGTCAGAAGTTTATATATTTTAAAACCATGACATGGGCTAGAATCTGGTGAAACAAGATCATCAGGCAAGGTCGAAAGGTGACATCTTTGAAGGACCAAAGCACCCACTTTCCCCCGTCGGTGGAACTTTGAAACTATAGTGTGGATGGAGTCTGAGACACGACAGCACACCAGAAAGAGGCAGAGGGTGAGTGCCTTTAACTGTTACCAGTTTTGTAAATCATGTACTTCCGTTAACTTTTACCTCCCCCACTGTGAATTCTTTCAGACACTCTTGCTCCCTGGCATTAGACTCTGTCAAGCCATTCATCTTCCATGCACTGCCTTGGCTAAAGGCGCAGATTAAGGATAAATTCAAGGTCTTCTGGTGCCCTTCCCATGGGAGGGCTCTGAAAAGAAAAGGGGAAAGAAAAGAGGGGAAAAATACAAAATTGTGGACGTGTGACATCCAGAAAATGAACTCTGAAAAAATCTTATGTCTTCACTTCTGTGATAATAAGTAAAACGATCTTGTTAAAGGTTCACATTGATTTTAGGATGCATTTAGATTTTCTAGATATCAAGACAGAAAAAAAGGCGTCTTGGGTTGGAGGGCAGGTGATAGGTTTGTAAGCAGATGCTTTCCAATCCGGGCTTGTGACCATTCTGAAGGCATAGAAACCAGCGTGGGACCTAAAGATGACTCACTGAGGAAGCTCTTTATGCCAGCAGAATCCCCACCCTGGACACTCAGGAGACGAGCGTTCCACTGACTGTCAAATGGGAGCCGTGGGTTTGTGTGGATGAGTCTGTATGAACTGAAACAGCCTCTGCAGAGGAAGGAGCCCACAGATTTTATTATAGCCCCTGCTCACCAAGCCCGGACGGCCTCCCACAACTCTGCCCTTTGGACTATGGAGGGAAAAAATAATTGTTCAGTTTTCTGAGCCACAAAATACAAGATGGGTCTAGGTTGTACAAGGAGCTTACACACGGAGGCAAGAAAGCGTGCAAACAGGAGCGGGAATTTTTCACCCCCTGGGTGAGCCAGTGCTCAAGACATGGAAGGAGGACCTCAGTCACCCTCCCGGAGTCCACACGGGTTTGTTTCTGGCTTTTATGAACCATGTCCAACTCCAGCTTCCGTCTTCTCCTGAGAGGAAGAAGAATATTCTATGACATCAATATTTTTTCCCCATTACGGTATCACAAAGAGGTCCAGGAGCAGGCCTAAGAGAAGGACCAACAAAAGCAAACGTGTCTGAGAACGACATAATACTGACTTTTCTTTGTTGGTAACAGTCCACGAAACGTGCACCCCTCTCTCCTGAGACACAGTGAGGCAGGAGGGGAGGCGGCAGAGGAGCTGTGGGTAGGACACTGTACCGTGTGACATCACGATCATGCAGCCGGTGCCGACGGGACAGAGATGTGAGAACAAGCACGCAGGGCTCCAGGCTCACCCCGGGGGAGGTGGGCAGTTTCCAGGTAAGTGCCCAGCCTCTCAGGAACACTGTCCAGTTCAGCCAGGGCCATCCCTTGGGACTCGCCATCTGGGCGCGCACCTTAGCCCTCATCTTCCCTCAGCTCGGTGGGTAAAAACTTATACTGCTGCTGGCGGATCTGGGCCAGTTTTTTCCTTGCTTCTTCCAGTTCTCGCTCTTTCTTTAGCATTTCTTCCTGGGCAGCGATGATCTAGAAAGAAAGCAACAAGCTGGATGGACCTAACGCTTTCTAGAAAACCCTCCCCACACCCCACTGCTCATGTGAGCTCCACGGCTCCCGTGACCATGGGGCACTGCAGCACATCAGGAACAGTCTTGGCTCTGGAGACCAGCCTCTGTCACTGTTTGGGGTTTGAGACTAACGACCCAGCCGAGCCATGAAAACATGCTGGGTCTGCCCGGTGATTTAACAGCAAACATCTACTACAGCCTTCCTATGTACCAGGCTCTGGTGCAAATACTCTTCACTGAAGTGGCTGCTCTGTGAAGAACGCCCAGTTGAAAGTCTTGTTTTTCCAAGAAGAAATCTGAAGCTGAGCGATGTAGGTCCACTTGTCTGGAGTCACCCAGCTAGTGGAGGAAGACCTGGTCCAGGTATGGGCAAAGCTAAAGCGGAACCCTGAACCACCAGATGGCCCTCAAATGCTTATTTCATGCTTTTAAGGTGTGATCTGAGGAAGATTTGCTAATAGCTATTGTGTGAAAAGGGAAAGTTGTGTTCAAAAAAGCAAAGTCAGTTCCTTTCCTGGCTTTCCAGAGCCTTTCCTAGGCTAATGACTATCATTACCAGGGCGGGGTTATTGAATGCAGTATTCTCCAGCCTTATTTGGTCAGAGCCCCTTTGCTGTGAAACTTCTCATGAGAAACACATTCTGGTAAAAACACATGCAGTGCATAGCCAAACACAGGGCGTGCTTCAGGAAGAGCTAAGGCAGGCATGGGGCTTGAGTAACTTCAGTGCTCCTGGTGTGGACAAATAAAACAGTCCCCTAAAATGGATTTACGAGATGGACACACATCAAAAAGTGCAAGCCTGACTTCCTAGAGCTTTCTCCTCACTCCCATGCATGAAAATGTCATCCTGCCTAAGTCAGAATCCCAACTGCTCTTGTAACAGTTCTGGGAGAGAGAAAGCATGCTCTCTCTGCAGAGCCCAATGTCTGGAGCGGGCAGTAGCTCCAAATGTATTTTATTTAAATAATATTGCTGTCCTCCATTTTTGTTCTTCTTCTTTTCTACAATAGAATCCTTGATTTTTATCTAGGCAAATGCTACTCAAAAAAGAATACGACATTGCCCAGCCTCCTGTGCAGGGAACTGACCAACATATATGAGAGGAAGTAATGCCTGCAGCTTAGGGTCATGGCCTCCCCTCCTTGCCGGATGGAAAGCTGAGGGGGCTACTGAGCCAAATGGACCACATGGCCAAAGGTAACATCTCAGGGATGGTGAAATAGCAAGGCAGACGGACCTGGCTCCCAGACACGAAGGAAACACCACACCATCTCTGGTACATGAGGAAGAAATAAACTTTCATCTTGAAGTCACTGTTCTTTTGTCTCTCTGTTATAACCTGACACCTACCTCGGGAAGTAAACACTATTCTTGATTTAATTACAAACCTGAGCAATGCCCCCCACAAACTTGGTTTTCACTACAACATCGTCATCATCAGCTTTGCCAAATGCTGCCTTCTGGGCTGCACGGACAAGATTGTCTGAGGCTCTTTTCACAGCATTTCCTGCCGCCTGGAGAGTGAACAAAACATACATGATATCATTAGAAACAGCCATTTGGGCCCGGCAAGAATAGACATGAAGGTACAGTTTGTGAGACTGTGAGTCAACTGATTATCCAGTTACAACACGAAGTTCTCCAGCCAGCGAGTACCCATCTGTCTGTCCATCCATCCATGGAGTCTACCAACACTGGAACCTCCCTGGTCACTCACAGATGAATGAGACAAAGTGCCTGGCCCTCAAGGAACACTCATTTTTGAGGGGAATTATAATTATGTAAATGTTTAATAAATGATTCCAGCAACGTGATACGTGTGTTAACAGAGGCAAGCCTGAGTTCTGCCTCCTTGGTCTGGAAAACCACTCCCCTGCCTCCATCTGATTTAGCACATACTTGAGGACTTGGCACAGACATCACTTTCGCCTGGCTCCCTTAGCTCTACCCACACCCTCTCCCTGTGTGTGCCTGGAGTGTGCTGTGCCGGCATCACTGCAGCCTTTACCATGCTTGTGGCTGGCTGTCCCCTCCTGGACAGTCAGCAACTTGAAGGCAGGGACGGTGGCTGGAATCCCTGCATCCCCAGCAGCGGCACTGTGGCTGTCCACAGTTGGTGCTCACTGAAGGCTTTGAGGGAATGAAGGGCTACCCTCGTGTGGAAGGGCTGGGAGCCTCACAGTAACTATGGCCTTGTGCACGTACTTTTAGGGTCTCAGCTGGGCTTTGCACCACAGGCTCTTAAGATGGAGCAATTGCTAGAGACAGGTAAAGAAGAGCTTTTCAGTCTTCCTTAGGTCTTCCTTAAGGGCTGTTGCCTGTATTGGCTTATTTTTAATGCTCATGAAGCATGTCCCCAGGGACATGCCAGCTGAGGTTTGGAGTTTTCTTCTAAAAGTGGTTAAGGCTTCATTAAACCTCTCGTATTTCTTGTCCAGCGCCCCCTCAGGGTTGAAGGTTTGTGCTTGAGGGTTTGCCATCAGAAAGCTGAGAGTTCTTCTCATTCAAAGTTAACTGCCCAGCCTGGTCTGTGAACTCAAGTGCCAATGCAAACTATGAGGGCTTGCACAGGATGGGAAGGGAACCAATTAATATTTGACAAGTAATCACCATGTGCGTATTCGCCAGAGGGTTTATCAGGTCAGAAATCTTTAGCCTGCTTTTCTGATGTGAAACCGAGGTTAAGAAACCTAAGATTTGGTAGCTAGCAAGTTCTACATCTGGGATCTGCACCTAGGTCCATCTAGCCCCAGGGAACTCCTGAGTCATTTATAAGGGGCTCAAACACAACACTGCAGCATCCAGTTAAATCGGTAATGATGGGAACAAGAGTGATGCTGCATTCGATCTGTGTAAATCCTTAGGACCTAAAAAAGCACTGTCATATCCATTCTCCTATTTGACCCTCATAAGAGTCAGTGTGGATGGCTCTATCCCCATTTTACAGATGAAGCCCCTGAAAAGTTTTCAGTGATTTACATAAGATTACGCACCTAAAAAATGGCAGAAGCAGGACTTGAACCAGGTCTCTTAACTCAGGATGTTTTCCTCACAAGTGTGCCCCAGACCCAGAAATCACATATTCACAAACACACAGCTCCTCAATTTTTCCCTGGGTTTATCCCAGGTATCAAATAAAGGTGAGGGAGGTGGGTCAGAGAGGGACTCAAGAGTCCCAAACAACAGAAATGCACTTTAGGCCTTTTACAGTAAAACAAGAGTTCTGAGCTTTGGTAGAACTATTCAAACATTTCTGCCATTTATGATTTGCTTCATGACTGATGTAAACATACTTTTGGCAATACAGACGATCTGCATTTTAACACTTATAATAAAAAGACTTGAAAATTGGAAACAAAATGTCCAAAGTATAGAGAAATTCTGGCGTAATCAGTTGATGCAATATCATGCAATCATTAAAAATGGAACTCATGAAGAATGGGCCAGCTAGCTTTGCATAGAGAAGTTAATGAAGCCTTATCTTCAAGGAAAAAATACATATGATAAAATGTTAAGTGAAAAGAAAGCAGAATGTATCTTGCCATGATTACAACTGGACAATATTTTATATGTAGTTAAAAATGAACAGAAAACAATGATAACGTTTGATATATGAAGATGTTGGGGGCCGTGTGATTTTCTTTCATTTAAGCATTTCTTTTATTGTGTTTAAAATATTTTTACAATTCAAGCAATCAGGAAAATGTATCTGCTTTGGGAAGGACTTGATTGTTACCTTCCTAACATGTTCTCTGGGCTCTGGGAAGCAGCCACAGTCTCATATAATCTCAGTTCCTTTACTCCCTTCTGTAGCAGACATTGGCTGAAGGCCTCCTCTGAAGCAGGCACCGAGTTAGTAACATGTGAGAGGCACAGATAAAGGTGTGGTATCTGCATCTAAGAGGCTCACAACCTGCTCACGGACAGACCTGCAGTGGTAACATGTGATGGGAACCTGAGTGGTCTGCCTAGGGGCTCTCAAACAACAGAGGAGGGATAAGCTGCCCAGACACTGGGAGTCAGGGAGGGCTTCCCAGAACAGAGGACTCTGAAGATGAGTCACAAAGGACAAGTAGGGGTCTGCTGGGTTGGGCTGGTGAGGAGCAGGGCCCCAGGGCATGAGACCAGAAGGCACACGCGGAGAATGGCAGCTTGGCGGGGCAACAGTGGAGGATGCATGGACGCACGCAGTAGATGAGGCTGCAACGTGGACAGAGCTGGCTGATGGAAGGCCTGGTGGGGCATGCCAAGGAAGTGAGGCTTGTTCCCTTTGGTGACACTTACCCGCTCCAACAGGAGTATTTTCCCACCAGCATCAGTGACCATTACCTGTAGCCGCCTCATGGCCTCTGAATCCTGGTCGGCCTTCACCTTGCAGGCCACCAGCAGCTGAGCCGTGGAAGCGGCGACCTGCTTGGCAGATGAGATGAGCTTCTCCTCACTGGCGTGTCCCTGAACAGAGGCATTGGCCGCCTCACAGAGACTGCTGGTCGCAGCCGCCACCATCCGGGCCTGGGGACAGTCAACAGAGAAGTGACCCAAGGCCCAAACCTCCCTCAGAGGACCCAAAAAGCAAACTGGGAGGAAGGAGAAGGCAACTCACAGCAGAAATCAGCCCCTGTGACCACTGTCCGTCGTCTGCAGCATTGGCAGGGATGGAGCCCACCTAGAGAGGAGAGTCGAGAAATTGGCCATGAGGGCAGGCAGCCCCAGTGGTCGCAGCCCCTCGTCCCCACACCTTGCTCAGGAACCAGACGTGCACCCCACTTGGTGCCTCCTGCCAACAGCACAGGCCTAAGAAGGGAGCAACCTTTCTCATGTGGGACGCAGGCCATGCCAAGATTGCATAGCACATCCCGGCAAGTTTCGCCACCAAGAGGAAATGGGAAATGCTAAGAATGGCTCCATTTAGCTGCCAGGTACTGCATTTCTGGGAAACGTCTCAGGAATGATGGCCTGGGGCTGTCTTTCTACACTTACTCCTCTGCCGAGCTTTCTCCATTTCAAATGCGGGAGCCACTAGGCCTCCTTTTTTCATCGTCTAAGGGAAATTTAAATCTCTCCCAATCACTGACCCTGAAAACCACACTGTGTTTCTGGCAGATGATGTTAAAAAAGTGTGGTGTACCTCCCTCTGGTACAATTGAGTGCAGACCCTGGTCTTAAGGAAATACCATTTTCTCAGGGGTGGGAGAGAAATAAGAGGCTGGAAGAAATACGGATCCCTGTTTCTATTTAGAAATCACAGCAGCAAGTAGAGCATTTTCTGTCCACAGCTAGAGAGAGAAGCGACAGTAGGAAATACGTTCAAGCTTGTGGGATGTGCCTGATGAGGTAAGAGATGAGTATCTCAATTTGAATATGAAATTGGGGGTGTGTAAACAATGACAGGGTCATATCAGGGCTTGCTGAATGTCAGGTAAAACTCCAAGGTCCTGCCTATAATCCTATAGTTCACCCAAGTCTGGCTGAACCTCCGTCACCAACTTTTTAAATGCTTGAACACAAGTTCCTTGGAGAGCAGTTAGGGACTCTGCCATATCCAAGTTGGATTCTCTAGTATCTAAGCAACGTGTTGGACACATAGCCCTTTATGAATGTTGAAATAACCAGGATTTTTTTTTTGACATAGGATGTTCTGTCTAATGACACATTTGTGGTCTTTACATGTTGACCAGCCAACAAGAACTTGCTGAGTACAGGAAGGACAAGGTTGGCAGAATGCTGGCTCTACAGGGGATCAATAGGAAGGATGGAGAGAACAGCTTATGTGCCAGGTGGGGAGACAGACATGGACCAATACTGAATAACATACAACACAATGGTTTAGAAAGAGAATTCAAGGTATGTAGACTGGACTAAGCTGTGGCTGAGCTCACAAAAGACTTCCTGGAAGAAGATGCACGGCCTATGGTCAGGCACAACCTTCCTGTCTGTACTGTGAGTTCTCGAGTCAAGACACAACTTGCCTCCACCTATCTGTACGCTGACAGCAAAGGCCTTTTAATATCAAACAGAAATGAATGACAATGATGGTGACCACATTTTCCAAACCCACGACTGGTCAGGTTTCTGTGGGGCCTCTCCATTTGAGAGGCTCTCTGAAAGCCAGTGTGGATAGGATGGTTCCATGTGTATGTAAATCACAAGACACATGGAATATGTTAAATCAGAAGACTGTTCCATATCCAGAATTACTAATGTACTAATAACCCTTTGAATCCTCGAAAAACAACTATACTTTTATGCTAAAGTAGATCAAATGGGTGACTAAAGATAAAGCTGAAGAAACTGCAGAATTAAAATCCGACTGGCCCTTTCACCAGCAGACTTAGGAAAGTGCTAACTGCAAAGTTGGCCAGTATTCAGCTCTCCAGTCCTGAAAACAAACGCAGCCCTTTGGAGCTGGAAAGTGGTATCATAAAAGCCGCCGACTGCGGTGCTTCTAGAGCGGCCCACCAGGAAAATATGACAGTTTACATCTTTACGTAGCCTAATGTACAGTGGGAATATAAATGTCTCATTCAGGCCCCAATCACTGCCTGGAATGGGATGCTTTCCTTAACAAGAAGCAGATGAGAGGCCCAGAAGCCAAACCTCTTACTCTGTTGGTCTGAATTCTGTAGTTTTCAGTCGGTCAGCACAGAGAGTGGCAATTCAGGGAGGGAAGGTATTGCATGTGTTTCCTTGGACAGGACAAAGGCTTGTAGCTCTTTTCCTGGGCCCTCAGAGGCATGAGTGTCCCCCATGTGGTCAGCAGCTTTACCCACCTTTCCTTGGGCCACCAGCTCCCTCTGGGCTGCTGAGGCCGATTTGACCAGGGCGCTTGTGGCAGCAGCAATGGATTTAGCAGCTTCCAAGATCTGTTCCTCAAAGTCCAGGGTCTCATCTGCTTGCTATAACCAAAAGAAAACAGCATCACATGCAATTCATATCCACAAAGCGCTCTTTCTTCCAAACTACTTACTGCCGGGTCACCTGGCTCTTCACCTGCCTATTGTTTTTTGTTGACAAACTACACCTGAAATGGGATGGTTCCTTAACAAGAAGCAGACTACAGGTCCCCTGTGCTAACTTCCAGGACTCTGCGTCAATTTGGTTAAGCCACCCTCAGGTCACACAGTGTTGAAGATGTGGCTGGTACCTTTCAGGCATTAAGAGACAATGGCCAGACACAGCAATACTTTTCTTTGTATGTGTGGTACAATATATATAACACAAAATTTACCCTTTCACTTAACGTTAAGTATTAATACACTGACATTGTTGTACAACAGCAACACCAGGATGGAAAGGTCAGGATGCCTCTCCACCTGCAGCCCCTTCCCCCTGACTCCAAAAGGAAAAAGCTGTTAGCGTGACATCCCATAGAAATTTGAAATCGGGAAATTCAAAGACAGACTCATTTTCTGGAACAGAATCTTTAAAGATACACATTCACTGTGAATAAAATGCACTCAAATGGTTTTAGCAACATCAATAACCAAAACCAAAACAATAAAATCAAAACAGTGTATCATAGCACTCACTCTCTTCCAGAGCCTAAGCCTCAAAAATGGACTTTAAAAACAAAAAAGGAAACATGGGTATCAGTGCTCAAAAGTCGTCTTTTTCCTGGGTAAAAATTAAAGCCAAACAGCACTGGCATTTCCGTGGCTGGCATTTCTGTGGCTGAGACAGTTATAGACCAAGCACAGATTGCCCAGTGGTGAAAAAGAAACCAGGGCAACACGACATCAAGGTGGAGCTTGTTCTGTCCCCTGGACACCCGAGTCACGGGCTCCACCTTGGGGAGAACATTGGACACTATTGTGTAGGTGTTATCAGACCGTTAGGGCTCTGGTCTAAATTCACCACCATCTCCTTTGCTGCTAAAACAACTCAGGAAGTTGAAGAGAAGCTTTGGAGAAGTGGGACAAGTATAAAGACTGTGGTCCCAGGCTGCATGGGTTGGAGCACCACAGTTTTGTGGGGGGCGGGGGGTGGGGCGGTCAGATTAGACCTGTGTGGTAACATTCCATGACTCAAGGTCAATTTGGTTAAGCTGCCCTCAGGTCACACAGTGTTGAAGATGTGGCTGGTACCTTTCAGGCATTGAGAGATGATGGCCAGGACTAGTAATATTCTCTTTGTATGTGTGGTAAAATATATGTAACACAAAACTTACCCTTTTATTCAATTTTAAGTGTACAATTCAGTGGCATTACAGACATTCACACTTTGTGCCAACAGTAATACATTTTTAAGAGTGCCTACTGTGTACCAAGTATTTTGTTAGGCACTTCTACATACAATGACTTCTCACCAAAAAAAAAAAAAAAAAAAAAAATCTTATATTGGAATTATCTTTTTTTTTTGTTTTGAGACGGAGTCTCGCTTTGTCGCCCAGGCTGGAGTGCAGTGGCACGATCTCGGCTCACTGCAAGCTCTGCCTCCCGGGTTCACGCCATTCTCCTGCCTCAGCCTCCAAGTAGCTGGGACTACAGGCGCGCACCACCACGCCTGGCTAATTTTTTGTATTTTTAGTAGAGACGGGGTTTCACCGTGTTAGCCAGGATGGTCTCGATCTCCTGACCTCGTGATCCGCCCGCCTCGGCCTCCCAAAGTGCTGGGATTACAGGCGTGAGCCACCGCGCCCGGCTGGAATTATCTTTATCCTTATTTTTACAGTGAGAAAACCCAGGCTCAGGAAGGTAGATTATTGGGCCAAGGTGATGTGGCAGCATGAAGAATCTAAACCAGAATCAAACCTAAATCTGACTCCAAAATAAGGCACTGTAACTAGCCGAAGCCACTTCTTAGGGTATCCGTGAGGAATGGTTTGTGCCAGAGGTTCAAAGTCAGCTTGCTAACGCTCCCGTGTGAAACATCAGACAGGAGGGATACAATTCTTCTCCAGTTCTCCATTCTTAATGCCATATCTTGAACCATGAAAGGTGCTAATCCTTTTTCTTTTGCACTTCTAGTGGATCTGAATGATGGCGGCATTTCAGAAGTTCTGAGACAGAACTTGTGCACTGTTTCTTAATGCTGATCAAGTCTTGCTCTAAGAGTATTTAGGACAGAAATGAATTTAGTTCTACTGGACTCATTTTGGATTGGTGGAGTATAGAATTTGGTGACTGAAATACAGAAATGATCCGCTGTAAGACACTCGCATAAAAGGAACTCTTGTGTAGTCCACAAATAAATTACAGTAGGCTCTAATTTATACATATTAAATATATAAATAATATATATTTAAAATGTATATTTTAATCTTGAGATTAAGAGCTTTTCTGGAAATTCATTCTGCCAAAGAATGTCAGGCACATAACAGATTAAAGCACTAGGGAAATCACAGAATTTTTGACCCCAGACTCCTCATCTCATTTTGCTGATGAGGAAACAGAGGCTCGTGGGAGCTCTTCATGGCGGCTCCTGAAGTCTCCCATGCTCTTGTCGCAGGTGGCCTCAACTACACTATGGGTTCCAAGCCCGAGTCCACTTTACAGTGTGGAATACTCTGTCAGATTTTCGGTTTCCCAAATTTTAAGATTTTAAAAAATGCAATTTCCTTAAAATTAAGCACTAAGTCTTTAGCAGGGGTAGATCTGATAAGATAATCTCATCGCAAGGGATTTTTAAGAGCCTCTCCCACATCTTCCGCTGCCTGGGAGGTTTTTTTTTAAAAAAATACATGCTTGTAATATTCAACTTGGAAATATTTTTGACACCCACAGATTTTTCTGGTGATGGCAACTATTGTAATGCTCTTTGATGAGTTTTTATTTTTCTTTCCGTAACATCACTATGCTTTAAAACAGACACGGCAGAAGGCCTTATCTCTGGGAGACATTTGCTCTGATTAGAAAGTATTAGAGATTCTCCCTAGAAAGGCTGACTGAGATGGCACAGGGATGGAGGGCTAATGTTAGATGCTACAGTTTGGGCAGAGTATCCTGATGAGACCTGCCTTCTGACTGCTGGTCCCTATTTTCCTGTATGCCAGGTTTATGACTAAGATGCACTGCCCACCCTATCTCTACTGCTGAAATCAGACACCAATACTTAATGTGTCCTCATACCATACAACTTCTAGCCTTAGAGAAAATGGGATCTCCCCAAGCCAAGGAGACGTGGTCAAAAACCCAGGTGCCCCATCAGTTCCAGCTCCCACCAGCATGCAGAATGGAATAAGGGAGAAGGTAGGAAGGACACACACTTAACCACATCACAAGGAGAGAAACAGAATTCGCTTGGTCTTCAAAGGACTTTCCTAGATAAAAGAATCCCAGTGAAAATGCAGAATTTGTTAATGGAACAGTCCCCACTGCAGCTGAGAGACTGGGAGACTAAGAGGAGCACCGTGGTGCACAGTGACTCTGGCGAAGAATGTGGAGGCTGGGCCCCTCTCACGGAGCTCTCATTCCCACCTCTTCACCAGAGAGGCTCAGTTCATTGGCGTCTTAAGGTCCTCTGTAGCTGAGACGTTACTGACCTGACCAGGGTCCGTCAGATCTGCCCCTCTGGTTTACAAGAGGGGACAATGGAATCCTCACTTCTGGCTTTTTCATTCTTTCAGCAATTGGATCATGTAAAGACCCACTAAAATCTTTTAAACATTATGACTACTCCTGTGCATGTGGCTATTTATATTTCTTTAGAACTACTGGCATCAAGCTAAAGCAAGGAACTTCAGAAAATAGTTTCGTTAAACAGGATAATAGTTTCATTAAACCAGGATAGTCTTTAGCCACAAAAAAGAATGAGATCCTGCCATTTGCAACCACATGGCTAGAACTGGAGATCCTTATGTTAAGTGAAATAAGCCAGGCACAGAAAGACACACATTGCATGTTCCCACTTATTTGTGGGATCTAAAAATCAAAACAATTGAACTCATGGACATAGAAGGATGGTTCTCAGAGGCTGGGAAGGGTAGCGAGGGGCTAGGAGGTAGGGATGGTTCATGAGCACAAAAAAATAGAATAAGACCTACTATGTGATAGCACAACAGGGTGACTATAGTCAATAACTTAATTGTACATTTTAAAGTAATTAGTGTAATTGGATTGTTTATAACACAAAGGATAAATGCTTGAGGGGATGGATACCCCATCCTCCATGATGTCCTTATTTCACATTGCATGCCTGATATAGCTTGGCTGTGTCCCCACCCAAATCTCATCTTGAATTGTAGCTCCCAGAATCCCCACGTGTCATGGGAGGGACCTGGTGGGAGATAACTGAATCATGGGGGCAGGTCTTTCCTGTGCTGTTCTTGTGATAGTGAATAAGTCTTATGCCACCATATGAGGCGTATCTTGCTTCCCCTTCACTTTCCATCATGATTGTGAGGCCTCCCCAGCCATGTGGAACTGTGAGTCCAGTAAACCTTTTCTTTATCACCCAGTCCTGGGTATGTCTATTTTAGTGGTGTGAGAACAAGCTAATGCCTGTATCAACACATCTCATGTATCCCATAAATATATATACCTATTACGTACCCTCAAAAACCAAACAAATGGATAGCCCTCGCTGCAGAATCACCTGAGAATCTGGTGTAAAGATGCAGACGCTGTTTTGGTAGGTCTGAGGTGGGAGCCAGGACTCTCTATTTCTTACAGAGGTGGTTACACACTACTCTGTAGGAAATGCTGGCCTGGACTCAGGAAAACAAACACCAGTTAACTTAATCCTACCAGCCTGTGATCCCCTCCAGGGCAAGATTGTGTTTTATTCAACCTATGTTTCTCTAGCACAAAATCAGGCGGAGGAGCCCATGTGATGATCAACGTTTGCTGAATGAATATATCCATTCAAAATGAGTTTCCCAAGTTCCAGAGTTCAGCCAGAGCACAATGCACAAGGTTGGAGAAGGAGAAATATACAGAGTAAGCATCCATATCATTAGCATCCACTCCTGAGCCATGGTGGACAGATGCACACACAGCTATGAGCAGCTTCCTGCCCTGTTTAAGGCCGTGGGTTGTTAATTGTACACTCTACCTGCAACCCTCAACTAGAATTCACAGTTTGTGACATTTAGTCATACATGGACATACAAATATAAACACAGTGGCATTTTACCAAGAGGCACTCTTAACAAGACAGCACTGGGAAAAAGAGTGAACAGATGTACAAACTAAGCATCTACTCTGCCTAATGAAGGTGTTTGCTGCTGCCTCTGCATGCTGAATCTACTCCCTTGATACACTGTTCTTTTCCCCCTTCCCCTCCACTTGAAAAGGCTATTTGGCCAGATGCCCACCAGCTCTTAGCAATCGTCTTTCCTGGGCTGTCTGGCCAACTCTTGCAGAGGATAGATTTATCCCCACCTGGGCCTTTTGGTAGCTTCTAAAAACATCTGAGCACCCTGTAGTTGACCTCTTCCCTGCTCACCCTTTAAAAAGTCAGTGGCCTGCTGAGATCCCTCTTGGGAAAGGCTACATATTGGGTTGGCTCCCTTCCCGTTTCCCACTTGGGAGAGTATTTGAGACCCCTATATGTTTGCTCTGATGGGTTTGAAGTTTCAGGAGCTGTATGTCCCCTGGAAGAGGAAATGGTGGTGGTAGGGGAAGTGGTATGGCAAGCGGAGAAGGTAAAAGGAGGAGGGAAAAGGGACAGCCTTTCCTCATTTTTCCTTTTGGCGTTTGGCCTTTCATGGATTCTGAGAACATAGTCTTCAGACTAACTCATTCATCTTCTAAGCCTACTTTCCCCTCCTAACCTACCTGATGGGGTCATTACAAGTACATGATTAATATATGTAAAGCATGGCTGACTCATAGGAGATGCTCAAAAACCATTAGCAATTAATTTCATTATCAAAAATTGTTTTTTTCAGATTTGGGGCTAAATGAATCTGTTCCTCTGTCTAAACCCTGTTATGTACTCATAATTCTAACAAAAATTCTTCTTGCTATTTCTGATTACAGCCTAAATTAATTGTAAGTAAAACCCACAAATCAGTAAGCGTCAAGTAACAAACAGCACAGATGGGCGCCAGCTTCTCTCTCAGCACCCCACCAGGAGTGGGACAATCTGGGTGGTAGTCACTGCTTTGTACTCCGACCATGTGACTGTGGGGTCTTCGCTGCCCTTCTCCAGGTATCAGTTACTCAGTTTTCTGTTTGTCACTTAAGGAGCAACTCAACCTTCCTGGTCCTTTTGCCTAGACATGGACAGTTCCAAATTAAACTTCTCTTAGAAGGCGGTGACTAAAATAAGCAGGAACTCCTTTTTCTCTCCTGATCTCTCTTGGCCTCCTCCTCAATATCCCCCACTGCCCCTGCTCCTCGACATCCTTACCCACTTCCCCTGCTCACTGTCCCTGTCAGGTCCCGGGCAAGTGTTGGGCGGGGGAAGAGAATGTCCACCCATGGTCTTTTCCTTGGCCTATTTCTTTACGCCCTGTAACCCCCCAGAGGAGTTCCTTTCCCCAATGAACTTGAAGGTGAAGGAGCATAAGGCACCCACAGCAGATGGCCAAAGGCCTTGCCTTCCTCCCTGAAAACTTCCTTTGAGGGAATGCCTTGTTGAGAGCTAAAAACACAACGGTTGCCCTTCTCACAACTGGCTCCACAAACTGAAGAATCACCCCGGTGTCATCTTTCCAGCGGGGTCTCAGCCTTTGCTCTGCGTTACTCAAGAGTCTTGCAGAACGCCTGCTACTAAAAATAAGGTCATAGTGCATCAGAAACTTTTTAAAAATCCTCTTGGCTATATATTTTTCAAAGTGTGAACATTTTGCATTTAATTTAAATGTCCTTGAGGGAAAAAAGGAGGCCAAGGCCTAGAACTCCCACAATAGGAGTGAGGCATTTTCCTGCCAGTTGGAAGCCGGAGTGGAGCAGGCAGTCACATTTCTCTTTTTTTGGTTGCAAGTTTGACTGCTACTAGTTTGCTTCTGGTATTGAACTGAGAGGTGCCTTGAGGGAGGCCTTAGCCTGTATGCAAAGCCCCAAACTGTGCAAGGGTTAGTTAGATCAGCTTCTCTTCTGGAGGACCCATGGATGGGGTGGCTTCAGGACTGCCACCTTTACTAGTTCTAACAAAAGGTAAACCTCCCAGAACAACTGGAACTGCCAAGAGCCAGGCATGGACAGCTGGCCTTGTCTCAGGGAAAGCTCCGGAGAGACCTTAAACAGGCAAGATGGGTGACTGAGAAAGAAACTGCCGAATGGCTGTGCCTGTGCCTGGGGAGGGACCACACCCTCTGCACCCAAGGAATACGCACGAGTTCATGCACTGTCCATTGGAAAAGGTCCGCACTTGCCCGATTAGTATCTTGGGATTCGTTTTCCCACAGTATCCATTGCTTTATTTTTGTTTTCAAAATGAAAAGCAATGCCACTGGAATCATCTTTTCATCACTGTTTCTGTTTACGGGCCCTTGAATGTCAATATAGAAAGCACAGACAAAGATAACAGGGTTCTTCTCCCAAGACTTATCAGATAAACTCCCTACATCTTAAGCCCCCTTTATGTGTCTGTGAAGGGTCTGACAAGGGCCTACTGGTCCACCCTGGAGGGGAGTCTCCCATACTTTTCTTACTTATTTTTTTGAGACAGAGTCTCACTCTGTCACCCAGGCTGGAGTGCAGTGGCACGATCTCAGCTCACTGCAACCTCCTCCTCCCAGGTTCAAACATACTCAGTCCCAAGTAGCTGGGACTACAGGTGTGTGCTACCATGCCCGGCTTATTTATATTTTTTTGTATTTTTAGTAGAGACAGGGTTTCACCATGTTAGTCAGGCAGGTCTCGAACTCCTGACCTCAAATGATCCGCCCGACTCGACCTCCCAAAGTGCTGGGATTACAGGTGTGAGCCACCACGCCCGGCTCCATACTTGCTTTTCACACTTTGTATGCTCCTGGTCTGGAACCAATGAGTGCCACTCAAAGCCCATGTGCAGCCATATAGAAAATGCTGTATTTGTCCTTCTCCCTGAACAGTTGGTTCCTTTTTCCCTTCACCATATTTATCACTACAGAGAACATGCTGGTCAGTGACAAAGTCACCCAAAGAAACAAGAAAATCACATCAATTCAAACAAATGGGCTTCATCTGCAGGTCCTTTTGAAACCATGCTTTTCTTTGTTCGTAATAACTTGGTGTCTCTTTTCCATGGCCATTTGCCATTTCAGTCAAACAATGTAACTGGACTCAAAACCAAAACCAGTGTTCTCCAGCTGTGTGAAGGAGGGACTGACTGGAGCAGCATCTTGAAACCCGCCTGACAGAGCACCTGCTGACACACACAGATCGCTTCTCAATGGAGAAGGATTCCGGAGACAGGTTCCATTGTGTAGCTCCAGAAGCCAGGACTCCAACATCACAGGACCCTCTCCTGTGTCATCACCTCTCTGATGCTGCTGCTGGCAACCCTGTCACTATGCATTCACTTGTAAGCAATGTGGCAATGACTTCTAGACACAGTAAGGGGAAGCTTTCATGACTGACCTGTTTAAACCACTTGCTCACACCTTTTCTCCTCCACAACACTGAGCTATGAGCACAGTAGTTCTCTTCCCAGAAAGCAGTGCTCACAAAGTATTTTGTTTAGAGAACTCAGAATGAACTCACACACACTTCACAGGCTTTTCTATAAGGAAGAGGTCAAAACCAACCAAAGAAGGCTGTTATGTACCAGAAAATATGTTTTCTATATCATAATCCCAAACTTCCTGCCACAGTCAATTAGGCTATGAAATTACTTTCTGCCTGTTGGCTTATTCTAAATATTACCAAACTGCACTGACAAGTTAACCTATAACAGGAAATTCAAGAGTTCAGTCAACATTATATTACCTTCATGAGATACATTTAGTCCTATATCCAAGGTTTGTATAAAGCTCACTGACTCAGTATCCATGCAGCTGGTATAGCGGATTTGCTTTATACATCGTTACTGTGAGTGGAAAGGGAAGTTACAGAAAACTGATTTGTGCTCCTTGAATTTTTGCTGAAACCCTGACATGAACTTCTAAATTGAAGATCAGGATAAAAATGAACCAAAATGAAATATAAATCTAGATGTGTTTGAGGCTATAATCCTGACCTTTATTTTATGTCTCATAGACATGGGTTGGAACCGTTTTTTCCACTGAGCATACTGAATTCCTTAAGGATTCATCACTGCACAAAACTAAGCCACACAAAATACCCCAGGCTCTTATGAAACATCTATACTTATTATTTGTTTCTATAATAAGCAAATAATCTAGTAATACTGACACAGGTCTCAAATGCTACAAGAAGAAATAGAAGATAACATGAATTGTAATGAGTGCTCCGTCTTCTAAATCTACTTGTGATTTTAACGTGTTCTTTCCTGTTGCCTTATAAACTTTATTAGGAACCCCCGGAGACAGGGCAAGACACTGTAGGAATATGTTTGATATATAGTTGGATTAAATAACAACCTAATATATCAAACATATCACACAGAGGCCTGCAGAAAAGGCATCCAGGTTTGACTGAGCTCGAGACTAGGCACAGTATTGAAGGTTACGGCTGCAGGGGGTGGTCACTTTTGCAGCAACTCCGATACCTGTCTTTGGAGCACAGGTCTGCCTGCAGGTGTGGAAACGGCGCCATTAACAATACTGTCAGCACATGCACCAGCGCTCACTGACATTCTCAACTCCCCAGGTGAACAGCAGATTCAACAGTGCATGTCTGGGAGATTCCAGGCAAAAAGTGATGCTTAAGTTTTAAGAGCCTGAGGTGGAAATATACCAGAATCATCATCATAAACCATGAGCCTCTCCTTTAAAAACAGGCAATCTGAGAATGTGCTGAGCAGAGCATGTTTTGACAAAATTACTGTCCCTCCCCAAACTCTTCCTGAAAGCAGTGTGAACACATCCATATACAGAGGGCATGTGTGTGTATGAGGGTAGGGTTATAGGGATGTAATAAGCAATTATTTACTTACAGTACCCTGAGGATTTTTTTTTAACATTTTGGGAGAGAATGGAGAGAAGTGATTAACCTCAAAAGACTGGCTGATTTTGGTGCAGATTGTTGTTACTGTTTTTCAATTGAGGAAATAAACTCCTATATAAAGGCAATGAGGATATTTTATTTCATGCAAAAGTTATTGCAATGTGGATTGCCCTATTAGGCACAAAAACTATGGTTTGGGTTGAAGGTTTTCCAAAACAGTTTCATAGATAATGTCTGCCTCTGGTCATTAGGCAGAGAAAGACTTCAGACCATTGTAAAGCATTCTAGAAGTACCCACCACCCTTCCTAATATGATGAGAGTGACCTAAGGTAGGAACCCTCAAACAAAGGATTCACATCATCAGTTGTGGTAACCTTGACCTTGGCCAAAGGATTCCTTGGCCTTCCTATAAAAATCCTCAATGCAAACACAAAGGCTATATGATCCTGGAGTACTGTAGGGAGCCCTCACTGGCCCGCTTCAGCAGTCACCATTAATTTTTAAGGTGCGGTTATTTTTAAACCTTTGTTTTATAAAATGTTAAAACACAGACCCTTCCATCATCCCAATTCCATCTTCATTCTTGTACATTCCCTACTTATTTTTTTTTTTATCTGTGGGCTTTTAGAGTTGTAATCATAATGAGTATATAATTCTGCATCCTTTCTGTTATACCATGAGCATTTTCTTCATGCTACACAGTCCTAGCAACCATTATTTTTCATAGCTGCATAATATTCCTTCGAGGAGACACTTGGTCCACATCCAACTGCTCATTACTACAGACAAGGCTGCAAGGGACAACCCTCTCACAGGCACACAACTTTCTTCCCCTCTTGATTTCCTCCTCAGGAGAGATTCCCAGAGGTGGGATTAGTAGCTCAAAGGGCACACATAAAGTACAAATGGCCCTTGTGGGACTAGACCAGCCTTCTCTGACAATGGGGTACGGAAACGGACTGGTATGGACTGAAACTGCCACCCAGGGCCATACATAGCCCTCCCAACTGAGTGACGGTGCTCTGACCATGGCAAGGTAATTCGCCTGTTGGTGCTTCTGATTCTAATGGGACTTTTTGAAAGGATCAGATGAGTGACTCTCATAAAGTACCTAGAAGACTGCCTGGCACATGCTTGGCAATTGAACAATGTGAGCTTTCTGTTTTCAGGCATTTCCTGGGGAAAAAGGCCCAGACACATATTTTCAGTGACGATGGTGATAATAATGGTGATATAGTTACTATTTACTGAGTCTCACTGTACGTCAGGCAGTGTTCTTATGCCATCTTATTATTATAACCATAATCCTGTGGGGTAGGAACTTTAATAATTTTGTTTTCCCATCTGGAATCGTGAAGTGAAAGACCAGACAGGGGGAAACCAGGATTCAGGGACAGACAAGAGCTCAGAAGGACCCTGCGGAAGGACAAAGAGAAAGACATTGAGACAGGAGCTCTTAGAATATGGGGAAGTGTTAATGTTAAATTAGCACCAGGCTAATTCTCCAGGAGAACGAATGTGTCAACTGACATGGCTTCGGCATTAGTGGACAGAGCCCTCCCCAAGAAAGGCCACTCGTGATAAATCAGACAAGGAAATGGAAAAACATTATGCACCAAACCTCTAAATCTTAGTTAATGGTTGACTCTTAAGTTTAAAGTACACTTTTCATTCACGATTAACTTGACTGACAAAACACAAACAAAGGCATAACCAGAAAATGGAGTTGTCCCAACACCCACACTTGGCTCTTAAGTTTGCGAGAAAAACTCGGCAATATCAGGCAACCCAAGACTCTCAGGTAGAGGCTGGCAGAGAGAACCCTAGTAAACCCCAAAATCAGAAGCCCAAATCCTTAAGTTACATCTTGATGAGAAAACATTTATGTGCCTTTACCAAGTCCAGAGTGACTATTAGAAGGTTGGTTGTGAACACTCCAAAGTTTTAAGAATGTTCCCAAGCTGAACAGACTCAGTCTGTGTTTATTTCATACACTACACTGGCCCAGGCACTGCTTTTGAGTGGTCTGACCTGTTTCAGGGCCCAGACTCCATCCCTTGGTCTTACAAAAATAGGTAAATTTTTAGGTATACTTAAATTGGTGGAATCCAGCCCTTTTTCGAGGGGAAAAGCCAAATATTATTTCCTAATATATCTGGGTCCTTGGAAATAGGTGAGTTACAATGCACCACACCAGGGACTTACTTGAATAGGAAGAAAAAGGGGCCTCCTCTGGTTCTACCATTTTCCTGCTGAAGACAGCCATGGAAGGTGGGGTAGGAGGTATCAGCTTAACAGGGTGGGGGCTTTGCCCCTGCAGACAGCAGTAGCTCGTCATCCTTTTATTTAGAAAGCGTCCTTCCTCCTGCCTAATCTAAAAGTATCTCTTTCCTTTAAATGGCTATTTCTCTTCACATATCCTATAATCTTAAGTTTTAAACATTTATCTACATGACAAACAAAGGTGGAAAAAACATACCAGCTACCCATCACCTCCAGCATACACTGAAAAAGCCTGGAATGGGTGCACTTTTGAAGTTCTCATTGCCCTCTGATTCCCAGCAGTGCTATTTCTTTGTAAAAAGCAGAAGAGAAACCAGAAAATTGGAGGCTAACAATCTCCTCTCCAGTCACAGCAACTTCCGACAGAAAGCATCCAATACCTGCTTTAGATAATGGAACTAAATCAAGACTGCAAATGCCCCAATTCTTCCTTTGGACACACAGAGGTATTTTTCTGGGTGGTTAACTTAGACTCATGAGCCATTTTTCCCCCATACTCCAAAGCAGTGCTGGGCAGGTAGATCCGGTTTTCCGCTCGCTAATCTGACCATGAGGAAGGAGTCAAGCTCCCTGCAGCACTCCTCGCTCCACTTCACAGCCACCCACTGGAAGAACCCACTGACACCGGACAGCCAACCATAAATGAACACTTACTTTTGGTTTTGCTCTTGGCTTCAGTTGCTCTAACTTCTTAGCAGCAGCTTCGATGGATGCTGCAGCCCCCAGTAACTCTGTTTCTGCAATGACAGTTGGGTCTTCTGGATCCACCCACTCTGTTCCTAGAATCAGTCCAAAAGAAAGTGATTCTTGGTAGCTGCAGACCTCAGGGCACTGGCTTAATTACAAACAATATCTGGATTTGCATGCATGAAGGCTCCAGGAGCCTGACCTGCATTGTCCTAAGGAACCTTCCTTCGGTCTCTCATAAAGGCCATCTGGATGGGGGTGGGGATGCTAATCCTGGTTTTCTAAATCAGTTGTGTGTATGGCCCTACCACAGGGCAGTCACCAGGCAGCTTCAAAAATGATCTCATGGACCAAGGCTTGAGCCTTGCTTTGACTTTGAACTTAAAGCTCACGAATATAAGTAAGCATCCTCAGGAGACACTAGACTATGCTGTAGGTCACACAGGAATTTGCCATTCTCTTCTCCCTGGAACCCAGGAGGAATGACCCCTCACCTTAATTCAAAGTAAAGGAAATTGGTGAGAAGACCTTTCCCAGGTGAGTTGGCTGCTTCTATGTAAGCATAAAGGGTGTCCAAACAGTGCTGTCAGATAGCATCATTTTCAAAATATGAAGTATTATTTCAAGGAGAATAAATATCCTGATGAATGAAAATGCAGACAAAAAAGAAATGGGGAGGCTCCTAAGGGAAGTGAGTAGTTCTAGATGGAGGATACCATTTAAGTAGAAGCACTTAATACAAAGACTAGAGTGTTGCTTCAGGGAGGACGTTACTTTTTCAAGCTAACTCTAAACCCATTTGCTTGCAGAAAGTCCTCACTCTATTCCCGGCTGCGTTTGCCAGCTAAAGGCCCGTGCAGGCTGTGCTTTTCCTCTGCGCAGTCTGCTGTATTAGCACTGCCTGGAAGGGCTGCCCTCCGCCAAGACATGAGAATCCAGCCTACCTTTCATGGCTTCCGCCGCCTGGATGAGCTCCGTCACAGCACCGGCCACTCGCTTGGAGAAAGCGGCCAGCTGCTGCTTGAGTTCTGGGGTTGGTTTCTGAAGAATCTACAGGTGAAGAACAAGTCAGAGGCATGAGGGGGTTAGTAACCACTGAGACGAGAAAGCAGCACATTCCTCCTGGCGGACGTGGGGTCAGGCAGCCTGGTTTTAAGTTGCATCTCTGTCCCGAGCGACTTCAGAATCTTGTGGAAAACGCTTAAGACTCACTGGGTTTCAGTCTCCCCGTGTGAGAAATAAAACGTTGGGAACCAGTGGCGCCTCTAAGGTCCCCTCTGACATAGCTCCTAAAGATCATAAAGAAGACAAAGTCCTCACTTGTCTTTTATTTGGACCTTCATTTGTCCTTTATTTGTACATAAAACACACACATGCACCTGAAAATTACCCAAACTTTAAGAACATTCTGGCTGGGTACAGTGGCTCACACTTGTAATGCCAGCACTTTGGGAGGCCGAGGCGGGAGGATTGCTTGAACCCAGGAGTTCAAGACCAGCCTGGTCAACATAGCAAGACCTCATCTCTGAAACAAAAATTAAAAATTGGCTGGGCACGGTGGCACACACCCGTAGTCCCAACTACTCAGGAGGCTGAGGTGGGAGGATCTCTTGAGCCCAGGACATCAAGGCTGCAGTTAGCAGTGGCTGCGTCACTGCACTCCAGCCTGGGCCACAGAGAGAGATTCGGTCTCTTAAAAAAATAAATAAATAAATTTAAAAAAACATACTGAGTAAAGGCAAAAGCCCCAGGCTAGGGGCCAATCGGTACTTGTGACAAAATAAAGGACCAGAGGAAAGGTGCCACTCAAGTCCTAGAGACAAAATCCTTAAGTGAGCAACAACGCACTGATCAGGAGGATGATTCTTGAGGAAACAATCCATTTCCAGAGTTCTGACTGCAAGCTCTCCTGGGAGAGGCCCTGAGGATTTGCCCTCTTTTGAATTAGTTCAAAGGTTTTTAAAACTTGTCTTTTGCTTTCTGTTTTTTATGGATTTAAAAAAAGGTCCTGGGAATCCTAAACACCTTTAAGACATCCCCAGCTGATTTCTTCTCAAACTCATCCATGAATGGAACTATGACACAGGATGACAGCTCTTCCCCATCTCCCACCAGGGATCTAAACTCCGGTGCACACCATCCTATCCCTTCCTCATGTTGAAATTCTTCTTCCACTGCTCTTTTCTGTTATCTCTTTCTCATGTTTCCCAAAGGTGATCTTCAGATTTAGAAAGGTTCAGATGGTCGGGAGAGAAGTATAACTGCTGTCTATCTCTGCACAATTTTGGAGCCTCTGAGTAGGGGACAAAACATCAGCTTTGGAAATGAACAAACTTGTGTTCAAACCTGGCTTCATACGTTACTGGTTTTAAACCTGTTTTCTCATCTGTAAAGCTGGGATAATGCCTGTCTCAGGGCTGGCATAAAAACCAAATGGAGGCCGGGCATGGTGGCTCATGCCTGTAATCCCAGTACTTTGGGAAGCTGAGGTGGGTGATCATCTGAGGTCAGGAGTTCGAGACCAGCCTGGCCAACATGGTGAAACTCCGTCTCTACTAAAAATATAAAAATTAGCTGGGTGTGGTGGCGGATGCCTGTAATCCCAGCTCTTCAGGAGGTTGAGGCAGGAGAACGGCTTGAACCCAGGAGACAGAGGTTGCAGTGAGCCGAGATTGCACCATTGCACTCCAGCCTGGACGGCAGAGTGAGACTCCATCTCAAAA
>NW_012100320.1:623925-628208 GCF_000951045.1 Mandrillus leucophaeus | reverse complement strand
TATATATATATATCTCATTCTGCAGATATTAAGAACTCAGCACAGACCTTTGAATGAACAAATGAATTAATGAATGAAAAGCAGACCAATACATTATCGGGACAAGTCCTACTATGACAGCTTCCTAGACCAGTTCCAAAAGAACACCAGAGCCATGGAGAAATAGAAGGAAGGGGGATAAATGCCTTTTACTTTCCAAGACAGTCAGTGGGCAGGCAATTTAGTTAGGCATAGGTTCAGCAGTCAATGTCAATGTACAGGTACTTATCCTCTCTCTAAGCCTCAGTTTATTAAGTGACCACAACAGACTTCCCTTGTAGAGCTGTGGTGAGATTATATAAATTAATATATACATAAAGGGCTACTGACAGAATTGTTCCGGTGTGTGGCCTGGGCATAAGAATTTTTGTAAGTTCCCTGGGTGACTCTCATATGTGGCCATAGTTGTGAACCACTGCTCTAGACTTAGATGGTGGCATTTGTCACCAGTTAATTGCAAAAGGCTTGTACCATATTTATCGGAAACAATATATGCTGTAAGACTACTAGGTTACTCATAGTTATGGCTCAGGATCTCAGTAGCTAAGCAGTCCACAGGCATTGTTAAATGGTTTCCCTAAAGTGGCCAACACAGCATGAATAAGCAAAGGGTTAAAGGTATGGTAGGGACACTCATAATTAATGGTAAAAGATTGAATGATTTTCCCCTAAGCTAAAGACAAGGGAAGGATGTTTGTTCACATACTTCTACCAACATTCTCACAAAGTGGAATGATGAAAGACTTGTTTCTAAAAGGAGCACCCTTGGTGAGCAGTGTACACCATGATGGCCCGCAGACAGGGAACAGCCCCGATAAAGAACCTGAGCTTTAGATAACGAGGAGAAGAGGAGTTCTATTTTTATTCTGCCATTAAGTCAACATGATTTCTGATAGCAGACAATAGACAGATCCAAATTAAAGCTCTGCCAGTGGAAGCGAGGGTAATTTTATCCCTGCCACAGATCTCAAACTGTGGTTTTGCAGAAATATTGAACTGTGATAGTTGCAGAGGCAAAGTAGCTGCTTTTTGTCCTGCAATACAAATCCTCTACGATAAACCACCACACAGCAAATGCAGGAGGCCACCATCATTCAAAAGGACATCTCTAAAGCGTCATAAAGCAGCTCTCAGGGCAGCGGGGAGATGGCTCTGTCCAAATTAGATCCTATGTTTGTTGAGAGTTAACTGAATTATCTAAAGGATTCCCCAGGCAGGGGTTCTCCATTTGCAGTCTCTAAATACCAAAAGGTTCTAACTAGGTTTTGTGGGTCTGTGACTCCTCTTAACAGTTTGAGGATCATTCTGTGTGTCTGTGCTGATGTTTCTTTGATGACAGTTGCAGAAGGCAGGAAAGGACCCAGGGCTTCTAGCTCAAAGGGGCCCATGACCCACAAAAGATGAAGAACGCTGAAATCGGGACAGTCACTGGCATCTATAACAGGGGGAAAGAGAGAATGGGAGTGGGAATAGATACAAACTTTATTACTGATATGTTTCTTTAAAATATAAGCATCTGAAGCAAATAGGACAAACTGTTAACAAAATTGGTCAATCATAGATGGTGGGTACATGGATGCTGCTATTAGTTTCTGTATTTATTTAAGCATTTTCCAAAGAAAAACTAAAATATACAAACCAGCCATAAAAGGTTAAGAATCCTTGGCTCTAGATATTATAACCGAACAAGGCGAGGACACCATAAACTCATGCATATTTTCATGTGCTGAGATTTCAGAAAAGCAACTCACTGAAGAGGACCCCCGATTCTCCTTGTACCACCTGAAAATGACCTCAACTTATTTCTGCAGATTGCTGGACACTTTCTCTAAACCTTGATTTCTGGAATTTTCTCTTTCCCTTTTTATAAAAAATGAACAATTATCTGACCTTTCTTCAGCTCTCAGGAATCTCCGGCGATTCTCCTTAAATTGTTAAAAACGGGATCAATTTTTCAAGCATTTCAGGAAGACTACCCTAAGATCTACAGGTACAGTCCAGTTTAAGTCGACTCTTTTTCAGAATGGAGAGGCCATGGTCATATGATCATACACAGTCTTTTTGCAGTTCCCAAAGAACAGAGTGAAGGGCAGAGTGAAGGGCAGAGTGAGTGAGTGAGTGAGTGTGTGTGTGTGTGTGTGTGTGTGAGAGAGACAGACAGAGAGAATCAAAATCTCTGGTTTTTAATTGCTTTTTAAATCTATGACCTGCAAATAACTAATCCCATTTTACTAGACATTCTTTTCTTCTACCCTAAAAAGAATTTCAACAAAATTCTGATGTCTTTTTCCAGACTGGCAATTTGGCTTTCATTTTCTGGTTGTCGTTAGAATCCCCTCTGAAAATGAACACTACTTCCCAGGTTTGGGCATTCTCCTTTTCCTCATTTCTTGTTGGGTGTTCACACAGCACTGGCCTGTCAGTCTTGTGGCTTGCAGGACTCTCAGTGTAAAACAATACTCCTCTTTCTTATCCTTACTTTAACCCAGATTTCTAGAAGTTAAAGCTAACGGTGTGAATGGGAACGTATTTTTGGCAGCAGCCCTAAGACAGTGACCAATGTTATCACAATTTAGGTGACCGAATACGGTTGTGGGGGTTTCTATAATTTTTCACCAGGAACATGTATTTTTTATATGTTTATGACAATTCCCTAGAAACAGAACCTTGTTTTCCGCCTATAGTTTTTATTAGAAAATACTCTTCAAAGACTGTCTTGCTTTTTAAGGAACAAAAATAAATACATGAACATGAACAAATGAGTAAATAAATACATACATAATGCTATTTCATTCACATCCTCGGATGTCAGAGCCATCAGCACTTGTCACCCTCAAGGGGGAGAATTCTTTTTTTTTCCTGATAGTTGTATCTTTGATTGTTTTACTCTTTAACATTCTATAAACAACAACCAAGACCACTGAGGGAGACTGACTAGATTATAAATGGATTGGGAGCTACTTGAAGGCAGGGGTCATTATGTGCTTAGCTTGTATTTCTTTTGTGTGGTCTATGGAAGGAAGTCAATAAAATAAACGATGACTCAATGAATCAACCATAAAGCCCAAATGATAAGTCTTTTTCCTGTATTCCCCTTCTTTCAGTGACTATTTCTGAAGTTCTCTTTTTTCCATTATTTCTCCAATTTTTTTCCTGGCTTCTACTGATTCATGCTTTCTCAAGATCTAGCCTTGACTCTATATGTCTGTACTGTATGCTCTTAATAAAACTCCATATTGGCCAGGCCCAGTGGCTCATGCCTATAATCCCAGCACTTTGGGAGGCCAAGGTGGGCAGATCACCTGAGGTTAGGAGTTCGAGACCAGCCTGGCCAACATGGTAAAACCCCATCTCTACAAAAAAGACAAAATTAGCTAGGCCTGGTGGCTCTTGCCTGTAATCCCAGCTACTCGGGAGGCTGAGGCAGGAGAATCATTTGAACCCAGCAGGCAGAGGTTACAGTCAGCTGAGATCACGCCATTGCATTCCAGCCTGGGCAAGAAGGGCAAAGCTCCGTCTCAAACAAAAACAAAAAACAAAAAGCCCATATACATGAATAAAAGCCTTCAACTGCCAGCACTAGAACTATATCTCCTCCTCCATCTTTACATCTAGAGAATGTATCAAATGCACAGTGTGCCTAATAAAACTTAGGCACATTGTAAATTTTATAGATTTTATCTATACAATCTCCCTTTCTTCTGTCTTACTCTGTCAATAGCATTACCATGATCCTAATCTTGAAGCTGGAGAACTTTGGAGGTAACTTTTAATCTTCCTTTCTATTGCTTCTCACACTTAGTTGCTAACTTTTAACAATTTTATCTTTAAAATATATTTGGATCTTTTCAGTCTCAAGGGGGAAAATCCTTATCACAAAAGATGAGATAGATTCTGTTTCTTTTATAGGAATAGTTTTACTATCATTTAGCTTTTCTTCCTATTAGTGATTTCATTTTAGTACCAGCTACCAGAAACCTCTGAATGGCCTTAGAGAACTAGGACACTGATATTTCTACCCCAGTGACGAACTACAATGACAATAATTGTATACAATGAGGACAAGAAACTCAGCTGGCAGGCTTTTAACAGATATATCAACCACCCAAGTTTGTAACACATAAGATTTAAGAGTCCTGATTCTCGGTGGCTCAAGCCTGTAATCCCAGCACTTTGGGAGGCCGAGACGGGCGGATCACGAGGTCAGGAGATCAAGACCATCCTGGCGAACATGGTGAAACCCC
>NW_012100320.1:501422-623510 GCF_000951045.1 Mandrillus leucophaeus | reverse complement strand
AGCCTCCATGAGATGAAACCTCCTGAATGACCTGTGATGCTGGGTCTCCCTGCAGCAAGTGACCTTCTTCCTGTTACAGAAAAAGCTGCCGTTTACCATCAGGGCTGATGCTGACATAGCGACTGAGTGGCCACTAAGCAGGAGTCTCTGAATGTGTGGCCTGGGACTGTTCCCAGACCTTCTGCAATGTTCCTAGAGATCCTGGACCTCTCGTCCTCCCCTCAGGCGGAGGCCAGCCACCTGCCCGCCCCTCAGACAGATGCACACCATATAGATAAGACAGCCTTGTCTTATTTTGCTCACCCAAAAAAGGTGGGCATGGAGAGGGGAAGTGAGGAGAAAGGAAGCACTTGAGCAGATCCAACACCTCATTCCCAGATACTGGGATAGGGTTTAGGGTCAGCATGTGGTCAGGGAGGTGACCCTGTTAGAGCTCCGTTTTCCTTTCCCCTGAGAGAAACTTCTCCCTAAGACAAGTGCCGGCACCTGCCCTTCCTTACGCAGACAGAATTCCTCTCCCTAAAATAAGCTGTATTTTTGCTGGAGAGTGAAACGGGAGACCTTCACTCCATTTGCATCCAGGCCTGTGTATGTGTCAGACATAAAGCTGGAGGCAGACCCCACACAGTGAGGTTCTTGTTAAATGAGTCACCAAGGGCCAAGGTACAGATCGCCAACCTGAGGCCCATGTGTGCAGGGCCTGGACCCACAGACGTCATGTACATTATCAGTGCTGCACAGGTGCTGGAGAAAATCTGCTTCAACTCAGAAATGGAACTGGGGAGAAGTGGTGAAACAGAAATACGAGGATCCCTGTATCTCCTCCCTTCCCCCAAAATGAATAAGACAAAAGCAAAAGCATGAAAGAGGAAAAATAAGGAGAAATGGAGCAGAGGGGGAGAGCTCCCATTTAGGAGGCAGAGGGCACTGCTACTGCAAGCCCACTGTTAGCAAGTACCATCCACTAGCCAGAAACGGCACCTTCCCAGTAGCAGACTTCTTTTTTTTTTTTTGAGATGGAGTCTTGCTTTGTCACCCAAGCTGGAGTGCAGTGGTGTGATCTTGACTCAATGCAACCTCCACCTCCCAGGTTCAAGCGATTCTCCTGCCTCAGCCTCCCGAGTAGCTGGGATTACAGGCACCCACCACCATGCCTGACTAATTTTTATATTTTTAGTTGAGATGGGGTTTCACCATGTTGGCCAGGCTAGTCTTGAACTACTGACCTCAAGTGATTACGAGCCTCAGCCTCCCAAAGTGCTGGGATTCAGACGTGAGCCACTGCGCCCGGCAAATTTCAATAAGGCATTCAGCAAATGTTAGCTTGGCCACAAAGCCCTAGGTTTCCAGACATGCTCATTTCATCCTTAATACACTGCCTGTTTAACATCTGAGGAAACTGCACCCCAGACAAGACAGTGGCCATGTAGCCACTTACGTGGCAGAACCAGGATTTGAACTTGAGGCTTCTACTGATTGCACCCTATTGTCCAATTTTTAGTTATAACAAAGTTCTATATGACTCAGAATATATTGTTCCATAATGAAAAAGAGGTCTTTGGAAAGCCTTGCTGGTGTTCTCTTTAACCTGAATTTCCTGCTAGGCACACTTACAGACTGAACACTTTAACTACATCCCAACGTGTCTAGCTGGAGGCTCTTGCCTGTGAATGCTGACTGGCTAAGATGTCTTTCCTTGGCCTACGTATGATACACTGATCTCTATTCACAAGGGTTCAGACTTTGCGAGCTCAATGTTAGTAACCCCAGACTGGCTACTTTCCCAGAAAATGCACTTCAGAATTGACCACAGTTACCTGGATAAAGAAGAAAAATAATGATCCCTTAAATGACCTAAAACGTTTAGCATCAGCAGATAATTTATTTCTAAGAAGGAGGCAGTGAAATGCACAGAGCTGGGAATAGTAAGAATTGAGATTTGGATCCAGCTCTGTTGCTGAATAGCTGGGTGACTTCAACCAAGGGACAAGCTTTCTGGGTCTCAGATCATTCCTTTGGCCTATACGCCTCACAGCTGCACAAGGACAGAATGAGAAAACTTGAGAATGCCCAGCAAAGGAAGGGCTTGGCATTTCTCCTCTAGATATGTGAATTATGTATCTAAAGGTGGCCTGTTGGATCTCTTTTGTTAGGTTTGGTAAGAGCAAGGGCAGTGATGCAGGGGAGACATCATCAACTCTCTTCTGGGGGTGTCCCTGACTATCGAGGCCTGCCCTGGACCTTACATGGTTCTCAACATGGTTCCTGAACTCAACAGAGACAGATGCACACTGTAGATACTTCTTGGTGCTCCGTGGTTTGGTCCTTAGAGTCTGTAGCGAGTCAAGCCTCCTTAGGAACTGCACAAACTGAGGCTCCCACGTGGGCAGCCCACCCGCCATGAACATCTACGCCCCTGCCTGGTGTCTTCTGCTCATGCCTTCTTAACCCAGCTCCACACTGGGCACACTGGGCTGGGGGAGTCATTCTCGATGGGATCTAAGCCATTCATTCGAGGATGGGAGGAAGTTGTGAAGGGCTGGCGGGTCACCTGTAGCAATGGCAGCCTCCCTAACATGCCACGGAGGCTGGCATGGCTCTGTCAGAAGCCGTCTGTGTCCTTGCAGGATGTACTGGGGGCTTCCGAACAAGACCTCGTGATACTTTTTCAGGTTGGCACTGGCCTCTCACCCACTTACTCTGCTCCCTCCTCTTTTACATGCTAATCCTGCCTTTCAGGTGCACAAGAGAACTGGGCTTTCCTGAATTCTAACTGCAACTTCATCCAGACTGCACTTTTTAGCTCAGTGTGCTGGATCAGTGCACCAGGGGAGATTCCAGTTCAATCCAGTCCCAGCCTCACAGTGGCACTGGACAGGGCTCTGAGAGAGGTCCTCCCAAGGAAAGCATAGTTCCAATCAGCCAGGGCAGCTGGGGGGACACAGCTACTCCCCAGCCCTGACTCATGCACTTTCTTACCACCAAGACGTGCTCCAGGAGGTCCAAGTAGCCGAGGGTGCACTCCGTCCCGAAACGCAAGGCTCTGGTTCTCACCTCGTCACTGACATCGGGGTGGAAGGATGCTTGCTGGAGAGACAAAGGAAGGTTGAAATCTTAACATGGGAAAAGCTAGCAGTATTGGGCAGTCCCAGACTCAGAGGCAGGAGACCTTAACCCTGGTGACCTCGAGAAACTGCCCTGACTCTCTGGACAGAAGAGGTATCTCTCCTCCACATCCTCCTGCCACCTCCCACCTGCCCACAGCAGGCCTTCTGATGCAGTCTGTGCGTAGACTTTGTTAGTGCCCTGCAGCCAGATGATAGAAACAGCTCAATCTGGACCTTTGTTCCTCCTTTTCCCACCCCACATTTTTTTGAAATGCAAAAAATTCCACGTGCACAAAAACATCCAGCAAGATTCATGATCAGTGCTTACAGCTGGAGACTTACTGACCTAGGGTCAGCCTTGCCTCTCTTTAGCAGCTTAAGGGGTCCTGAAAGCCCCTGTCTGCTCACAGGCTAATGAAGCCCAGGCTCTCACCCCTGGGCCTGACCATGCTACAGTCCGTGAGGCCTCTGTGACCGAGCCCTCTAGCTCCTGGGAAACTCCAGATAGCGAGCTCCCCAGTACCCTAGAGGCACCATAACTCATCTCATGTTATACAAAAGTCGAGATACACAAACCAGCACACATGCTTAACAGAGCATCTTGAGCTTTTTTCTTGTACTTATGACCTGCTAACTTGAGTCATTCATGATTACATCATTTCTGAAGGGATACCCATTCAGAGTCAGCAGATAAAATGCACCCAGTTAAATTGGAATTTCAGATAATCGATGAAAAAAATTTTTTAGCAAGTATGGGACACCCTATTTTGTATTTGTTAAAACTAGCAACCCTACCCCTTCCTTCTACAGCTTCCCTCTGCAAAGAAACTGAAGGGCTTGCAGAAATACCTAAAACTACAAAGATATCACTAATCAGGACAAATACAAATCACACATTAGGACAAAAGGTAAAGGCTGAGGGTGAAGCCCAGGATCCATGTTTTATCCACTCAAGCCCCTCTTCCTAGGAACGGGAGTGCTGATGGGAATACCTTGGGCTCCCGCCTTGACTTCCCCCCAATCCCTGGACAGAGTGGGGCTAATTCTCATGGCCAGCATGTTATGTATGAGCTAGGTTTTCCTCATCTGAGGACTAATGGGCTCAGAGGCAGGAACCAAGAACCATGCTCCCAGCCACCCACCATCACCTGTTATTCATCCTCATACCCCTGTGCCGCGAACGGAGAGGCACAAGGCCCCGCGTCTGTTTGATGAGACAACACTGTGGGAAGATACAGGCCCAGATGCTACTCAAAGAGTCACTTCCAGCAGGTTATGTGCAAGCCCCTGTGCAGGGAGTGGGTGAGGTGGAGCTGAGGTGCTTGCGTGCACTGCTGGGGGCTCTGTAACTGGGTAGAACCCTTTGGGAGAATAATCTGGCACTAATTAAACTCTTATACTATTGGACCCACTAATTCTATTTCTGGGAATCTTGCCTAAGGAAATAATCCAAAGCACAGAAAAAAACAGATATGCCCAAAGATGTTTACTGCAGTAAAGTTCATGATTTTTTAAAAATGTAGACAGCCTAAATATCTGTCAACAGTGGGAAGATAATATTCATTAACGGTACTTTGTAGTCATTAAAAAGTCAGCAATATAGCAACACAGAAATAGCTTTATAACATTAATCATAATAGTAGATATAAAATTACATCTAATATACACGTGTGCACATGAAAGTAAGACCAGAAAGAAATACGCATGAGAATTAACTTAGGGTTTAGGTAAGTCTTTCTCTCTGCCTAAGGAACCGCAGTAATCCTTCCATTCTAAGATGAGCCAGTATGTAATTTTCTGCCCCTCCGTGTGTGGGCTGAATAGGGTAGCCAGGGAAAAGGCAGAGCTGGACTAGGGCGACTAGGCCCTTCTGCTTGGCATGTAAGGCTTCCGTCTTGACTACCACTCAGCACCCCAGTTTTCCTGTCTATGCATTATTGCATGCACTCCCTTTCGGCCAGAGACCTCATTTCCTTTTGCAAAGGGGTGAGGGATACAGGAGACCAAGGGAAGCAGAAATGTTAATAAGTTCGCTAAGTCAGTCCTATCCTAACAGGAGCATCAGGGCTCAGCAGTGACTCCTGTCGAGTCTGATTTTGGTGGGTGAAGCTGACGTTCAGGCTTCAGCACTCTGGCTGCTACCTTGTCCTGCAAAGCCCAGATAATGTGACCTGGGGCCAAGATGACAGAGAGGAGCTGAGGATGGCCAAACAGCACCCACACTGTTCTACCTGAGCTCCTCCCCAGAAAACAGGGGAGCACATGTTAGAAGAGACTTAAAAATCTGAGCTGCATTCCCTTTAAAAAGACCATTTAATCATGGTTTTCTTTTTTCTGTTCAGTTTCCCCTGTTCATGTCTGTAGCTTGGGGACAAAAGCGTCTGCCACGCATCAACCATAGCGACCTTGAGCACTACATCTGGGAGGCCCTGAGTAGCAGAAGCAGAGTGGCTGAGGACGCAGGAGAGCCAATTTCAGTTCTGGTTCTGATAGTAAATAGCTGTGTGACCTTGGTCATGCCACTTCTCTCTCTGAGCCCACTTCATCATGTGACAAATAGAATCATTACTCTCGCCTTTCTCATATGGGATGAAATGAGAGATTATCTATGACAGCCCTTCTAAAATTTTGGGGTGCCGTGTGTGTACACCCCAATGCACGCAGGCCTTATCTTGCTAGGTAAATACTCCTCTCTGATAGAGGATGTAACCCCTTTGGCAGTTATCACTTCTGGTAGGTGGACTCCATCGAGCATATCAAAGTGGCCAATACTTGCAGCCTCAAGAGAGAGAGACAGAGTCCTAACTCCCTGATCTAGCAGCCCTGGGTCCTTTCTGAAAGTGGAGTCTTTCCAGCCCTGTTTCTTCCAGCCCACCCTCTTCTCTGCACCCTCCATCACACCCAGGGGTCCCGTAAATGTGGTACTGTCTCCCAGGGTTGGGCCCTTGCACACAAATTCCCTCGTTGCTCCCTTCTGTACCTCCCTCTCCTTCTGAGGAGCCACCAAGAAGATGTAAGAGTTGGATCCTGCAGCAGCAACTCCAGCTGAACTCACTTTACCACAAAGAATGGCTCTGTTCCCTCAGACCCCACGCTGTAGGAGCAGGTCTTCAATTCTGGGTCAGTGCCCGCCCTCACTCACCATGGCAGGGGATCATCAATCGATCGCAGAGCAGAAGTCAGAGTCCCTGGGGGCAGGGCTGTCCCTAGAAGGGTGAAGGCCTGGGGTGGGGGCTCTTACAGTTCACTTTCCTAATAGATCAAAAATAAAGGTTCCAGACCCTGGGTCTCCACAGCTCCCTCACCAAGCACAGGCTCAGGGCAGTTGCCCCAACTATCCACCCAAGGAGCAGAGGAATTTTTCCAAGATGTCTAGCACAGACTGCGAAAAGTAGCTCCCCAAGTTCCGCTGTATTCCTCCAACTCACTTCCTCCCCGGGGATGGCAACACCTCTCCTAGTGCACAATGACTGACCTATGGAGGTAAGAAAGGGTCCAGCAGAAGAGCGAACAGTTTCCACTTGGAGGAGCTGGAACCAAGTGCTGCAGTCCCTATCCACCACCCTCGGAGAGGCCTCCACCACACTCTGCAAAAAGGCCTCCTGCCTATTTAGGAAGAACTAGAATGAAGTGGGAGGATTAGGGCCAGCAGGGCTGACTCCATCCCCTCTCAAACACAAAACTGCCTTAGAGAGTCATTTCCCACAGGCTGGTGCATATGCCATATTCAGCGTGCATTTTTTTTTTTTTTTTTTTTAAAGGGACAGGGTTTTGCTCTGTCACCTAGGCTGGAGTGGAGCAGCATAATCATAGCTCACTGCAGCCTTGAACTCCTGGGCTCAAGTGATCCTCCTGCTATAGCTACTCTTCTGAGTAGCTAGGACGACAGGTGCACACCACCACACTTGGTGATTTAAAAAAAATGTTTTTAAGAGATGAGGTCTCACTGTGTTGCCCAGGCTGGTCTCAAATTCCTGGTCTCAAGCGATCCTCCTGTCTCAGCTCCCAAAGTGTTGGGATTTCAGGCATGAGCCACCACAACTGTCCCTGTGTGCATTTTTATTACAAAGTTTAAGGTTCTGAGCCCCTCCCCGTTTTCAGACTACACCAAGCAACCCAGTCATGACAGAGAATCATCTATGCATCCAAAACAATGCCAAGGTCTTTACCTTGCAAGCCGTCAACATATCTGACACGGCTTTCCGGCTCAGGTTGGCAGTAGCAATCACGTCCTCCTGTCTACACGAGTTTCCAGCTGCCACGGCTTTGGTTGTCGCCATGGTGATGCCTTTCGTCATCCTTATGGATTCTTCAGGTGATGATGTCTTTTCAGGTACATCTTTTGACTGGAACAACTGGAAGTCAGAAACAGAGAGGTTAAAAAAATAAAAAAGGAAAAGAAAAAAATAATTTATTCTTCTCCAACCAGGCTGTAGCCTGTGTCTGAAATCTGAGCCAGTAACTGGAAGAAACTGTTGCATGGCAGGAAATTAGAAATCTGAGTACAGTAATATGGTTCTTGTTTTCAAGATTCTCCTGGACAAACCTCTTGTCCTATACTAAGCATTCACGGGAACAATATGGTGAGGGAGACGTATCTAGAGTGTTCACCTGTTGGTCTGCAGAAACTGACACCCAATATTTACACACTACCCATCCTGTGAAAGGTTGTTGCATGGCTTCATTGTTCTCTTCCCCCATCCCTGCTGGTGCTTTGGCAGTTTCCATAAACTCTCAGTTCCAGTGCTGGTTTCAGGGTAGGACTGACCTGGCCGCATCACTCAGGACTCACCTCTCTCTCTCTAAGGGGATGTGAGGTTGGGGGAAATGAAGCATCAGTTCCTTCTATTCTTAGCCTGTCTTATAAATATAACTGCATAATTGTGCAGAGGTGTTCATGTCGAGTGTGCCATGGTGACACTCTGAATTATTTAGCAATCTACCCACCCACTCCCTTTAGAGAGGCTGAAATAAATTCATCATGGTAAGTCAATATCCCATTTCTGCTTCATGCTCATCTGTTCTGGCTCTCTAACATGAGCAATTGGTACCCTGGATGTGTGCTGAATGTGCATCTGTCCCTACATGAGGGCCCCTAGCCTAGGTGGGGCTGCCCTGTCTTCAGCCCTAGGCAACCATGTTTCAGCAAGGAAGGCCTCCCTGATGCAGAAGAGCGGGCTCAGTCGGTATCCCACAGAATGCCAACCACTGTCAAACATCACTGCCCCCTGAAAATGGGCAGCTGCAATTAAGCAGTCTAAGATCCCAAATCCCCACTTCACCCTTGAATGTTACAGTGGAATGAAGGCCACACGCAGAGTCCTTCACACTAATGTGATCCTCATGACACATGTTGCATGGAAACCCACGATCTGGGTAAATTTTATTCAGTCGGCATAAAATTCAGTGATCCCGGCTCACAGGAGCCTCGACCTCCTGGGCTAAAGTGATTCTTCCACCTCAGCCTCCTGAGTAGCTGGGACTACAGGTTCATGCCACTACACCCGCCCAACTTCTTAATTTTTTGTAGAGATATGGAGTTTCCCTATGTTGCCCAGGCTGGGCTCAAACTCCTGGGCTCAAGCAATCCTACTGCCTCAGCCTCCCAAAGTGCTGGGATTACAGGCATGCACCGCCACGCTTGGCCTCTGGGTGAATTTTAAATCACACTGGTACACTTAGAATAACCCACGTGTCCGTAGTTTCCCAGCATAGCTCCAAATTTCAAGTCTCTTCGATCACCACCATTAGGCCTGCCTATGCATGTCAGAAGCTGTGTTCACAGGGGTGCCTGTGCCACCCCATCCCTAGCTTCAGGAGGCTCAGCACAGAGTGAGAGACTCCATTTGTTTGGGAGAAAGTAATTATCTGGTAATCCAGATAATTCTTCTGGATCTTATCCAAGACCATCAAGGTGGTGCCTCTGTGAGTCTGCAAAAACTACAGTGTTACTGAGCTTGGTGTGCCCCCCGATGCAGATTTGGCTTAGATCATAACATCCAAGTCCTTTTGAGTACCTGGAAAGCCTTCCCAAGAAAGACGGGTACAAACAAGCCTAGACTGTGAAGACTATAATAAATACCTAACTCTTCAATGTCTAGACACAAATGAACACCTATAAGCATCCAGGAAAACATAACCTCACTGAATCAACTAAATAAGGTACCAGGGACTAATCCTGGGGATGTGTGACCTTTCAGACAAAGGATTCAAAAGAGCTGTGTTGAGGAAACTCAAGATTCAGGATAACACAAAGAGGGAATCGGAATCCTATCAGATACATTTAACAAAGAAATTGAAGTGATTAAAAAGAATCAAGCAGATATTCTGGAGCTGAAAATGCAATTAACATACTGAAGAATGCATAGGAGTCTTTTAATGGCAGAACTGATCACATAGAAGAAATAATTAGTTGAGTTTGAAGACAGGCTATTTGAAAACATAGAGGAGACAGAAAAGAATACAAAATAATGAAGCATGCCCACAGGATCTAGAAAATAGCTTCAAAAGGACAAATTTAAGAGTTATTGGCCTTAAAAAGGAGGTAGAAAAAGAGATGGGGTAGAAAGTTTATGCAAAGAGAACTTCCCAAACCTAGAGAAAGCGATCAATATCCAAGTACAAGAAGGTTAGAGAAGACCAACCAGATTTAACCCAAAGAAGACTACCTCAAGGAGTCGAATAATCAAACTCCCAAAGGTCAAGGATAAGAAAGGATCCCAAGAGCATCAAGAGAAAAGAAACAAATAACACACGATGGAACTTCAATATGCTTAGCCGCAGACTTCTCAGCGGAAGACTTACAGGCCAGGAGAGTGTGGCATGACATATTTAAAGTGCTGAAGGAAAAAAACATCTACTCCAGAATAGTATAGCTGATGAAAATAGACAAATGGGATTACATCAAGTTAAAAAGCTTTTGCACAGCAAAGAAACAATCAACCCACAGAACAGGAGAAAATAGTTGCAAACTACCCATCTGACAAGGGGTTAATAACTAGCCTGTGTAAGGAGCTCAAACAATTCTACAGGAAAAAAATCTAATAATCTGGTCAAAAGATGGGCAAAAGGTCTCAACAGACCTTTCTCAAAAGAAGACATACAAATGGCAAACAGGCATATGAAAGGGTGCTCAACATCATTCATCATCAGAGAAATGCAAATCAAACTACAATGTGATATCATTTCACCCCAGTTAAAATGGCTTATATCCAAAAGGCAAGCAATAACAAATGCTGGCAAGGATGTGGAGAAAAGGGAACCCTTGTGCACTGTGGGTGGGAATGTAAATTAGTACAACGACTATGGAGAAGAGTTTGGAGATTCCTCAAAAAACTAAAATTAGAGCTACTTTATGATCCAGCTATCCTACTCCTAGGTATACACCCAAAAGGAAGGAAATCAGTTTATTAAAGAGATATCTGCACTCCCATGTTTACTGCAGCACTATTCACAATAGCCAAGATTATATATATGAAATATATATGAAGTAAACTGCAATAAACATGCGAGTGCAGATATCTCTTCAATATTGTGTGTGTGTGTGTGTACCATTGTATATGTGTATCCATTCATCTGTTGATGGACACTTAGGTTGCTTCCAAATCTTGGCTACTGTGGTACACACACACAATGGAGTACTATTCAGCCATAGGAAAAAAAAAAATGAGATCCTGTCATTTGCAACAACATGGATGGAACTGGAGGTCATTATGTTAAGTGAAATAAGCCAGGCACAGAAAGACACACTTTGCATGTTCTCACTTATTTGTGACAGCAAAAATTAAAATAATTGAACACATGGAGATAGAGGGTAGAAGGATGGTTCCCAGAGGCTGAGAAGGGTAGTAGGGAGGTGGGAGGTTGCGGGTGGGAAAGTGGGGAGGGATAATGGGTACAAAAAATAGAAAGAATGAATAAGACCTAATATTTGATAGCACAGAGAGTAACTACAGTAATAAATAATTGTACATTTAAAAATAACTAAAAGAGTATAATTGGATTGTAGCACAAAGGATAAATGCTTGAGGTGATGGATACCCCAATTATCCTGATGTAATTATTATGCATTGCATGCCTGTTATCAAAATATCTCATGTAACTCCTAAGTATAAACACCTGCTATGTACCCGCAAAAATTAAAAATAAACAAAAAACAAAAAAGGAGCTGTGTCTGGATTTTGGTAGCAAACACTCAGCCTGTGCAGCCAGGTGAGTGCCAGACAGTGGTACTTATGGCACCATCAGTTTTTCAGTTACTCCTGTATTTTTTAGTTTCTCCTTTAAAGCATGAACTGAGCGCAACATCAGTCAAGGCTAGATTCATTAACGATATGACAAGAAAACCCAAGTTTGTCACCCAAACCCTGCGGAATTGCTCTACTATTGTTTCCAGTGCTCTAGGGTTGCCTTTGCAGGTGACTCTTTAAAGGTGCAGAACAACTGGCAGCAAAGGCAGGTATCCCTCTTCCCCCAAAAAGTTGAATCTGTGATCAGACCTCCTATCAAAAAGAAATCTGTTTGAAGCTACTCATTTTCGGCATATTTCTGTGTGTGGGGATTAGAATGAGCCAATCCACAACCATTGTGGGATCATAAGAACAGCAGGTATCATCCACATTGCAGTGACTCCAGAATGTCCTTAACTCTGCAATGCTGGAACAAGTCAGAAACGAACAAGGTCAATTTCTCTTACGTCAGATGACTCCAACGGAAGGAAGCTGGATTTTAAAGGGAAGTGTCTCAGGTAAAGGCTTCCAGGCTTTTCCAATAGCAAACGGCAGACTTCCAATTCTGCATGTGTGCGGGTACCAAGAGCACTCTGCATCAAGAGAGGCTGTGCACTGTTCACAGGATTAATGCTCCAGGTAAGCGCAGTCATACTGACTTTCCCTTTTTCCAGGAATCGTTGACAATCCTTTGATTTTGTGCTATAATTTTAGTGGAACTAAACCTGAATAGTCCTAAGTGATACCTTTCAATTAACTCCTTGATTACAATTACACATCAATCCCAGCCAAACTCAGTGACACATGGGGTCTCAATTATATAAAACTACCAGCAGGCAGGTGAAGGGGCATTCTCAGTTCAGGTGTTTTAGGTAAAACCTCATTGGTAAAAAACCTCAAATGAGCCCTCACTTGGGTCAGCTGTGGGACTCTGGTACCCAAGGGAGGTAACTGCTGGCTCCTTACCGTAAGCTCCTGCTTTATGCATTCGATTGTGGCCTCAAGCGCTCTGGTGCCCCGGGTGGCCTCATCCTCCACCGCCTTTACAGTCTTGAGGAGGGAGGTGACATTAGTCACCATCACCTGCACAGGAAGAAAGAATGAACTCAGTAGTGCAGTGTCTCAGGTTCAGCCCCTACTCCTTTTACTTCTGGATCGCATGCTATGAGCAAGGACACCTCTCTTTCCTTTAAGTGAGAAGAGAACTCAGGTGCTCGTCCCCAGCCAGTGCCCCACTCTACCTTGGCGGCGCCCTTGAGCTGGTACATGGAAGGGTCATCCGCTGGCTTGCTGGCAGCTCCCTTGGTAGCACTGATGAGATCGGAAAGGGCCTTGGCTACATCTTTGATGGCGTTGATCAAAACCACCTGAAAGAGAGCACCGGGCCCAGGTGAGCAGGCGCCAAGACGTCAGCTGCGGGCTTCACCAAGGCATGCAGCCTGAGGGCAGGTCAGGGCACAGGGAATGAGAAAGACAGTCTAAAGTCTGCAGCATGGCAGACCTCCTGGGAAGCCACCCTTGGCGATTCTGATACAGGACTCAGGACTTTGAAAAGCTGCCCAGGGGAGGCTGAAGCCGAGCCAGAACAGAGAAGTCAGGTGTAAACGTGCAGCTTATGTAAAACCTAGACAGCAACTTGGCAGATGAGCTGCCTCTGACAGCACGAAGGGCACCAGAGAGGCAACACCACTCACTCCTGATGGGCACCCTGAACACTGAGTAAAAATCCCCAGCTGACCCAGCCCTCAAGGCCCCACAGCAGCCCTGCCCAACTCTCTGGCTATGAGGGTGCTCTGCTGTAGGCACACAGGTCGGCCTGTCTTCTTCTCCATGGGAAATCTCAACTCATTCCTGTTCAGGGCCTTTGCTCGCTGTTCTAACTGGGCCTCAGCTCAAATGTCATGTCCTCAGAGGCTTTTCCCGATCCCTCAGCTAAGGGCCCATTCCCACAATTGCTGAAACTGTCAGGTTGCCGTTTTATTTACAGCACTTATCAGTAGGTGGAATTATTTTATCATTCATTCACTTGTAAGTCATCTGTCTTCTCCCTCAACTTGAATGAAAGCTCCAGGAGGCTTAGCCTGGACTTCTGCTTTGTTTCACGCTTGTAACAGGGACGAGCACCCAGCAGGTACTCAGTAAATACTTGTGGAATGAAGATGCAGGTATGTTCCCACATAAACCTGGATGTGATGCATTATCTGTGTTTGCTTTTCTAATTTCACAGAGACCACAGATCATCTTTTCAAAGTGCTGGATTTAGAGTGAAAAGTACCAGGTCTAGATGGGAATTACACAATACTGGGCATTGCACTGAAGTGTTCCCAGTCCAGTAGCTCCAGTAACTCCTATTTCTATAATAATAAAAACATTTTCCCTTTACTGAGGGCAGTGTTCAGGCGCTGAGCCAAGCACTCCACACACATTATCTCATTTACTCCTCGCCACCACCTTTTCAAGTGGGAACCACAATCCTTCTGTCCACACTCCTGGAGTCTACGAGTGGCACACTTGGGATTCAGAGTCTGGTGAGCATGAGGGCACGGTCTTAACCTCCACACTATGCCATGCCTGTGTGTGTGGCTCCGGCTTCTCACCCACAGTGAAATTAGCGTGCTAGCCCCATCTACCTCATTAAATTGTTTTGAAGATAAACTGGGATCTCCAATGTGAAAACATATTAAGGGTGCAGTGGTGTGATCTCGGCTCACTGCAACCTCTGCCTCCTGGGTTCAAGCGATTCTCCTGCTCAGCCTCCTGAGTAGCTGGGACTACGGGCGCCCGCCACCTGTAGCGGAGGCTTTTGTGAACGCATAGAATTCCAAAAGGCAGCCAATCTGAACTCTGATGTTATCAGAAACCCACCAGAAAGGATGAAAAGGTAGCATAAGGAATGTTTCCTCTCGGAGCTCTGCTCCAATCATGGGTGTCAGGGAGGGAAGGGTTTTGCCGTGAGGGAACGAGGCGGTCTCCTCAAGTGAAGCCGCACAATCACTGCATCTCCTGGCGGCACTGAATGGCAGGGGGTTTCTAACCAGGTTTGTCCAGACAGATTAGTTTCCTGAGGATGGTTTAAGGAGTGAAAACTGAAGTGCTTGGCATTTGATGGTTCTGGGAATAGAGAGAACAGAGTTTTTTGGTTTTGTTTTTTAAGTTTTGCGCTCTGGGAACAGGCATCATCCATTTATTAATGACTTTTGTTGGCTGTTAGTTCAACAATAGGTGAACACATACTTGTTCAGTAGCCAGTAGCCACTATGTGCCAGGAGCTGTGCTGGGTGTGCAGGTTTCAAAGATGAGCAAACTGTGGTGACTGTCCTTGAGGAGCAATGGTCTGGGAAGGGGACCAAGGAACAGGCAGGTGATCTCAATGAAATTGCCAAATATCAGAAGCAGAGGTCACAGAAGCACAGGGTCCTTCCCTAGCCTACCAGTTCTTCTCTCTCTTCCTTGAGAACCAAAGTTCTCACCTGGGCCATCTATAGGTGTTGTGTTCATTTCCCCACCCCTGTCTGGCTGCTGCGCCACCACTCCACACAAGCAGCTGGGGACACCAACGTCCTCCATGGCACTCAGTGGTTACTGGAACGGGCCAATAACCTTCCCAGACTTCCCTCTTTCTTGACTCTCACTATCTCTGATGGGTTGAAACACCATCCTGGCAACACGGCACCTGCAGCTTTCCTCCCCGCAGCTGCTGCTGCTTCTCGGTCTCCTGCGCCACTTGCACGGTAATGTGGTCCGAAATGTTGGATTCCTCTGGGCTCTGCCCTGACCCCCTGGCTTTTCCTCTCATGTGGTTGCAGTCGCTATCTCTATGGCAACAGTCCCTGAACCCACAGCCCCGTGCCTGGGCAGGCTCAAAAGCACTCACTAGTTCTACCTGCGTGTGGCTCCAGCACTTCCATCACCTCCATCTCCCTGCCCACACCAGCTCTCCCTTCAGGGAGCTCCTGTGCCCTGCTCTGGCTGCACAAGGAGCCGCCTTTCACTCCTCCCCCTCCCTCAGGCATGCTGTGCTCCAGCCTTCCCCAGGCCAGGCCAAGCCTTCCTTCTAGACTCTCCTCAAATCCCTCAGCTTGTCTCCATCCCCATGGCCACCACCACAGTCTGTGCCACTCTCTCGCTTGCATGACTGCCTCCTACCGGTTCCTCAAACCAGACATACTCGCACACACATTGTCTACTTCAAAAGTTCCTGTTCTGCCTTAGGCCGCTTCTGAGGCGTAGTGTGCAGCGTTCACGGGAAGACCAGGAGGACGCACTCCCCAGGCCCTGCTGGTACCTGGGTCTCGGGATCGTCGGAGCCCAGGCTGGCTGCCCCCAGCTTGACCACTTCTGCGAGCTGGGTGATAGTGGCTGCTGAGGACTGGGCCGCCTGGGCCAGCTTGTCAGGAGTGGACGCAGCTCCTGACACAAGTAGTTTCGTGTCTTCCACCAAGGCCTTGGCTGTCTTGAGAATGTTCTCCCTGAGAGAGCCAGGAGGGGCAGGGGAGAGGGGGAGAGACAGAGGGCAAAGCTTGATTACTTCAAGAAGAAAAGAAATCCCGCACATGGGGCTTTTGTTAAAGGGCTTTGAAGACGAGAAGTGCTGTGTTACGCCTCCCCTTACCAAGGGACTCTCATCTTTCACAAATGCAAAACTGGGGGGAGAAGAAGAAAGTCAACCAGTACTCATTCATATAGCCGACTGACATGAAAACTTCAGTGAAAGAGTCAGGCCCACTAACCCGGCTCCCTTCCCAAGCCCTATAGTTCAACGAAAGGTCAGCTGCTTTTCTGTGGTTCCCACTGTCCCTTAAAATACTTCATAGTCTCAGTGACTGTGAGGACATGTGGGCTGGGGCACCTCGTTCAGGATCAGAGGCTGGGCTTGCGAAGGGACAGCAGAGCTCTGGGAACTGCATTCCTAGCCCAGCCCTTGGATTGCAGAGGGGAAGAAAGGTGTTGGACATGTGGCGAGGTTTCAGGGGTCCCGAGCAGCAGATAGAGAGGCTCAGGGCAAGCTCAGCAGACAAGGTTTCCCAAAACAGGGTTTACGCGAAACAGGCCTGCCCCCGCCATTCCCAATCCTGCTGGGGTTGGCCAGCAGTTCGAGGAACAGCTCTCTGGCTCAGAATGTGGCAGGTCTAAAAGCCGTCCTTCGCTGTAGCAGGCTGGATTTAAGGCTGTCAAAGGCAAAGCTCGAACCACGACACTGTGTTTACAGTTGGCAAAGGGGGCTTATTCTGATTACATGGTTCACTTTCCCAACTTGTGCATCTTGTTGAAATCAAAACAGATAACTACATTTCTGGCTCCCAGGTGGCGTCTCCAAGTCGATCATGAGTTTCAGGGGCAGGCCAGCCTGAACCTCTCTCCGTCCAGGACCCCCACGTACCTGTGGTCTGCGAAGGTCTCACTGTTCTCTGCATTTAGCGTCCCCGCTGTTGCAAACATAATGGTGGTGTCCAGGTCGGCAATGATCCCAGACACAGCGGTGGCAGCTGTAATGCATGCCTGGGTTCCTTTGTTCCCGGCCTGCAGAGCTGAGAGCACCAAGGAGACCTGTAGGCAGAAAGGGAATGTGAGGGGAGCTAGGAAATGGAGAGAACAGGACCTAAAAGCAGATTCTGAAAATACTGAATTATCTCCTAGGAAATGATGTGGCTTAGGGGTTATAGGCACATGTCTGGAGTCAACGGCCTTGGTCTGAATACCAGCTTTGCCATTTAAAGGCCATGTGACCTTAGGCAAAGCTGCTTTACCTCTCCAAACCTCAGTTTCCTCCTCTGTAAAATGGGGCCATTATTTCTGCCCTATTAGGGCTGACAGGATTAAGTAGGAAGAAAAATATGTGTAAAGTGTCTAGCAAGGCATTTGGCATACAGTAAGTGCTCAGCAGAGGGCAGATGCTGTTTATTCAATTACTACTATGTTTCTGAAACCACAGAATGGGATAAAGGATTAGGCTCCTGTGAAAGGTGTGGCAATTACATCCCCTTTTATTAGGTTTTCAGTAGGAATAGGCCACTGCCACCACTCATCACTCCTTCACTGGGATGGAAATTCTCCAGAATGGAGTTCAGAAGGGCTGGAGTCTAGAGGGGATCTCGACTTCTAGTACTCCTGCGAGCCATCATCCACCCCTGAACCATCATTTCAGTGCCCTGAGGGCCCAGCAAGTTCACTCGGGTGTCTTCCATGTCAGAAATCCTGTGCTGTCACGCTCACCCACCACATACACCCTCAGGGCTCCAAGATTCTTTCCTATGACACAAACCTGACCACGCTAAGACCCTGCTTACAAGTCTCCCCTGGCTGAACTCCCTTTCTGGTCATGTGTCTGCTTCACCCGGCTCTCACCACATCCGCCAGCTCCTGACTTTCCCAAACACTCCCACCTCTCCACCCTGGGCCCGCGCTCTGCCTGCGATGCCTCCTGCTCCTCTCCCTGAGCCACCGAACTACTTGGCCTGCAAGACACCAAAGTGAAGAAAGAAGGAAAAGCCACCAAACACAGATGTATCATCCTGTGCCTCAAGCAGCCTGCGAAACAGCTGGGCCCTGGACACCTCCCTCTGCTCTCCTCTTCCAGAGACAGTCCAGCCTCCTGGGATCCCACAGCACACGGTTCTTGCCCTCAGGATGGCCCACTGCACCCAATGTAAATTCCATGTGTCAGGCTAGTGGCTGGAGGCTCGTTGAGTCCAGGAGCCCTCGTATTAATCTGTGTGTGCACACACCCGCTACCCTTGACTATGACCCAAAGAAGAATCTGACAATGTTTCGTACATGTATTTCTTAAAACATGCTGACCAGGGCAGGGGAGTCACTGTGTCACTGTGCCAGTAAGAGGCATGGAGTATGAGACACTCTGTCCCCAGTGCTGCTTAGATCTCAGCAGAGGCTGTGGACACAGTCTGGCAGGAGGGGCACAGGGACCATTTCCTGGGTACCTACCACATTCTGAGACCAGCCCACGAGGAATTGTTTCTCTTCCTCATCTGCCTTTCTTTTAAATGCTACTAGGTCCTACCAGGAAAAGACAAGTCAGACTGGCATAGAGCTGGCCTGGAAATGAGGTATCCAGGTTCTGGAAAGCCCCTCAGAGGATGCATGACAAAGGCCAAGACAAGTATCATGGGAAGCCTGAAGGGGTGTGTGTGTGTGTGTGGGAGACGTTCTTAGCCAGGGTGAAAGAAAAAGAGCCCAGAAATAGCAACCCACCCTCTGTGAAGGGTGTGCCAGCCGGCAGGTGTTTACTGAGTATCTGCTAGTCACTAGGGGCTGAGGACACAAAGGCAGACAAGTCGTGGCTGTGTGTGGGTGCACTATACACACCATCAAGGCATATAACAAGACACAAAGCATAGAGGACAGGGACTCACAGCAAGAAATGGTCAAAAGGCCAGTTGCTAGGAATGGGCCACCTCCTCCCCTTTGGTGCTCCCTCCAGGTATCCCAAATCAGGGACCCGCAGCCGGGAGAGGGAGCAGGGCCCAGGCCAGCTCAGGAAGATCAAGCTGCTTGGCCATGCCTGCAAACAGTATGCAGCTTGGACCCCTCTCCTCCCTTCCTGATGCTCCCGCTACAAGGCCTTTTATGGGGGAATTTGGCAAGAGTAACTTCAATAACAAGAAAGGGCTTTGAAAGGCAGGCAAATGCCTTCCTCCAGCTGAGAGATTTATTTCCTCGTCTGTGGAGTCCCAGGAGGCTGGACAGCCCTGTGGGCTACGGGAGAAGGCCAGACTGTGGCTTGGCCTCAGGGAGGGCCACGGACAGAGCAGTCTCTGTGGCAGCACCTTCCAGCTGAGGGTCCTCCCTGCCCGCCCCTCAAGTCGGTTGCCAAGTTTCTAAACAGGACAGAGCTCTATGTCCTACGAACCAGAGTGAAGGGAAGGGGAAAAGCTATCAAGCCTGGATGCTTTATCCTGTACCTCAAGCAGCCTGCCAAACAGCTGACCTGAAAAATGATTCTGAGACAAAAAGCAAAGCAAAAGACTCGCATACTGGGGGAGAATAAAAGAGCTACTTGGGAATGAAGAAACACTCAAAGTACGGCATGGTTAACTGGGGAAAACTGCCTGGGGAACAAGAAGTTTGGAGGAAAGTTTTGAGAAAACAGTCGCTAGATTTATTAAATGTGTGAGTATGTGTCTGGTACTGCACCAGGCACTTTTACACATATCAGCACAGTACATCTTTGCAGTTCTCTGAGTCAGACATTATATATTTTAATCCTCATTTTACAGATGAGGAAATCGAGCTGTGGAAAGGTGAAGTACCTTAGCTAAGATCTTAGAGCCGTGTTCACTACCCCATGGGAATCTCTCTACAAACAAGTGTCTTTCCAGTTAGAAAACTGAGGGCAAGTTTCTGCTTCTCCACAAAGGTACACGCCACTGCCCCACGTGGCCTAACCCACCCCTACTTCACTGTCTCCTCTGTAAATGAGAGGTTACACCAAAGGGATTTTCGCTCCTCCTGACTCAGCCCTCAGCACTCAGGAGCCTCCTTGAGAAGAAAGATGGTGTCAACAGGGGTTGCAGGAAAGGGCTCTGGCTCCAGGCCTCCCCCAACCAGGGCACCTGGCTGCTGATGGGGACTTTGATACAATCCGCCCACGGGAAAGCCCTACAAGAATGGGGAGTGCCAGGGCCTGACCTTCATGGGAGAGACCCTCTAAGTCCTCAAATTCTCTGGGCCTATGATCACCCCAGCTTCCTGACACGCCCCATTCCTGGGAGAATCTGAGCAGTGGGGAAGATCGGGGTGAGACAGCTGAGTCAGCTGGGTTCATTTTTGCTTAGTTTCCTGCTTTTGTCCTTGATTACGCGGATCACTGAGAGCCAGCGCAGGTTCCTGTGGCTCTAAACCGAGGGCCGCTCCTTACCTTCTCCGTGACAGCGCGGGCGCACTCGATCAGCTCCCTCTTGGTGTAGCTGTCTGTGGGGCAGACCTGGAGGGCCCCTGCCTTCTGCACCAGGAAGATACAGCCGTGGCCCAGGTCCTGCACACGAGTGCGAATCTGGAATCCGATCTGCAGAGGCAAGCCCAGGATGGGGAAGGAGAAGCATGATGGACCCTGCCATCGAGGCCTTCCCTATGTGGAAAATTTCTCCTACGTCCTATGGGAGCCTGGCTAGGAAAATTCCACTCCTATTACGAGTCTGTGTTTGGTGAAGTATGGAATTTGGTTGATTTTGCTTCCCTTTTTAGAGACTGTAAAATGCCCAGTCTCTACCTAACAAGCCCGTATCTTGCAGTCCTAGTGTAATACCCTCTTTGATGCGTATCTTTCCTGGTTTATGGCTTATCTGCTCCTCCAGTCACCTGGTAAGAATGTTAATTAGATGAACTTTGTGGGATAATTCTGTTATTCATTCAACAAGCATTTACTGAGCCCCTATTGTGTGTCAAGGCCTCTTCTAAGCAGGTAATGTGTTTAATTTCTTTTATTCTTCACAATAGCTCTAGAGGGTAATCAGAGGTTCAAAATGTGGTTTCCGTATTAAGCATATTTTGAAGTGTTCAGATTCTTGCAAAATTGGTATGTTTACCAACCAGAACACCCCCTTCCCCAGCTGTATCCCATGGGGACAGCGACCATACTGAGCACAGACTTCCTATCAGGCTAGGTTTGAGGTTTCCTTTAAAAGGTACATTTTTAGAGCTAAAAGCTCAGCAGGCACACATTCTTTTAATAACTCCTGGGTTGTGTGATTATAAAAGGTACTTTGCCTAAGAGAGGCCAAATGGGCTCCGCTGTGGATTAGATGCCAGCTGTCTCCTTTAAGGTGTAATAAATTCCACTTCCACCTCCCTGAAGTTTGCATTCCTCCAGCCCTGTTTCACATCAAATTTCATTTTGGTCTGATCAATACAGCTGCCATCAATCATCTGCCTTCCAGCCCAGGCAGGCAACTCAAACCAAACCAAAACAAAACTTTAAGCATGGGTCACTGTCATTTTCAAGAATCTACAATAGCTAGAAACTGCGGCTCTTATTTTTCCAGCATCTATGAGGAATAGTTACGAAAAGATCTCAGGTATTGTGAATAAAACCTGGGAGATTTTTGGCCCCCTGGATGCTATCTTCCAATAGCGTCTCATTAGCCACAGTTAAAGGAAGGATGACTTTGGAGAATGAGGGGTGCTGCAGTTGTTATTTCTGCTATTATTGAAACACTGTTTTTAGGGAAAGCACTCTTCCTCTAAACCCCTTAAAGGCCCAAAGAACTTTTAAATTCATTTAGTAGAATATTCTCGTGATCGAAAAAGTTGAGCCTCTGCTCCTTTAGGTGTCTTCTATACACTTTCTTCTCTTTTTTTATGATAGAGTCTTTTTCTGTCACCTGGGCTGGAGTGCAGTGGTGTGGTCTCGGCTCACCGCAATCTCCGCCCTCCCGGTTCAAGCAATTCTCCTGCCTCAGCCTCCTGAGTAGCTGAGATTACAGGCGGCCACCACAACGCCCGGATAATTTTTTGTAATTTTTTAAAGCAGAGACAGGGTTTCACTATGTTGGCCAGGCTGGTCTCGAACTCCTGAACTCAAGTGATCCACCTGCCTTGGCCTCCCAAAGTGCTGGGATTACAGGCATGAGCCACCATGCCCAGCCAAGTTTCTGCTCTTTTGGGTGCTTTTTATACACTTCTATACACCTTCGTACACCGGTGCCACAGACGCTTCATAATTAGGCAGCGCTGTCTTGTTGACTACCTCCATGCAGAGTATAACAGCAGCATCTCTGGATTGTACAACGCAGCAGCTCTGCAAACAGATCTGGGGAACGGTGTAGCAGTAAGGCTGCCGCTGAGGCGGGAAAAACACTCCAGCCCACACAGATGTAATGTCATTTAAATATACGTGTTTGATGGACATGTTTGTTGGTTTGAAAATAATGTTAAGCTGAAGCAGGGGTATACCCCATTAAAGTTTCAAACAATCTGGCTCTTGAAGTGCTCCAGATCCATCGAGTTAAAACCAGAGTAAGATAATCTAAAGACAAGGGCTCTGAGGTCAGTGATGACCACGGATCTTTAAAGGCTAAAGTGCTGCTGGAAAAGTCAGGTAAGAAGGGAATGGAGTTAGAAACATTTATAGAATTTCAAGGTAAAAAAGATCTTACCAGGTCAACCTTCCCATTTTATAGACAAAGAGATGGAGGCCCAGAGAAGTGATGTGATTTGCCTAAGATCACACAGCTGGTCCCTGGCAAAACTTGGTGAGAATCCAGCTCTTTAATCCTAAGCACATTGCTCTACTTGGTAGATCAGTGTTTTTCTAACTTCTTTGATTTTTCTACGTAGCAGCAGAACCCTTCCTCTCCCAATCCAAATTAAATCTCTTGTGGATCTCAGTATGTCAAATGGATAGCAGTAATGGGTTATTAGTATGCTCTTCTTTTATGAGTTAAAATGTGTATCTTTGACCCAATAAAAAGCCAAAAATGAGACTGAGTGAACCAAAGTGTTACAGATAAGGTTATGAAGGCTAGTTACAGCCTCAGCCACCAAATTATTTCTGTGTTTTGCTTTGGCGATACAGTGTTGAGAAGATCCTGTTACATGCATAAAGAAAGCGAAGGAGAGCAGTTTCCTCCCCAATCTTGACCACTGCAGCCAAGGCAGGAGCAGCAGCAGCCTGAGATCAGCACAAAACTACCCAGCAGCTTGAAGCAAAGCACCGGTGGCCCCCACCGGGTTCCCATTTGGTCTAGACCACACTCAAAAGCTCCTTTCTGCCACCCACATGAGTGAAAGGTTGAGAGCAAGGGTGGGTTTTCCTAGCAGTTTCAACAATAGTTACATTAAGCTTAAAAAGTAACACTAGGGGCAAACATGCAGAACCTCCTCCATGGGTTTTGAAGAACATGGCATGAAACCACGCTGCTAGAAGAGACCCAGGCTCTCAAACTTCTCTGTGCATTCCTCCTGCTCCTGTGCAGAGTCTAGCCTGAGCTTTCTATCTGCAAAATGCAAGGCACCGGGACGAACACCTGTATCTTAAATCCCGTTGAGAGTGGGAGGGAGGGAGGACCCGCTCTTGAGCTGTCTTGAACCTGAACCCTATAGGATGACATGATCCATGGTGGGCTACATCCTCAACAACACTTTTGTGGTCCCTTAGCACCATCCCCTACCAAAGGCTACGCTCTAAAAACACACCCTAGCGCCCTGCTGTCCGGCCCCTTTCTTGGAGGTGACACGAGGCATGTAGCAAGTGAGCCCGTATATGGTCCATGGTGCAGCTGGCTCAGTGGTCATCAGAAATAAAATTCTAGTTAAGAAGCTCCAAGGAAGGCCAGCACCAGAAAACATGGGGATGAAAATAAGTGAGGCAACAGTTGCAAAGGCCTTTGGTGTTCTCAGTCAACCCAGGGCTTTGCCTCCATATTCAGGGCTGTGCCAAGTCACGCAATTGTCATCTAGGTACCTGGAGACCCCCTTGAGGCTCAGCCTCACAGGTGTATGTGTGTCTGCACAATTCTATTTGGACAGCACACAGGAGGGATGTAGTGTTATCAAGGACAAGCTGAAATAGGCTTCACCCACTGATGTTCATGGGCCAGGAGGGCTGAATCTAAGAGGAAGGACGGGATCTCAGGATTCCCTGCCAGCCCTGTTCTCAACCTTTCACCCCCGTGGGCAGCAGAAAGGACTAAGGACCTTGCTTCCAGCTCTGCCTTCTCCTTGGGAACCTGACACTCTTAACCTTCAGGGGCCTTTGTTCCTTCCCGTGACACAGGACAGAAGCTATGTCCCACTCCAGGGGCTGATGGGATGAACAAATGAACAGGTACATGTGGAAAATCTCAAAAAGATGAAAGCCATATGAATGCATGCTGCTGGAAAAGGAGGCAGACTGGTGCAGAGAGGTAGCCAGGGTTGTGATTCCCGGCTAACCTGGGTTTGAATCCTGGCTACTCCACATATTTACTTGTTAACTTATTTACTTACTTGGAACATTCACTTATTCCAAAGTTATTTAAAGTGGCTCACATACTAGCGACCGTAGTTGTGTGGTCTTGGGCAGTTTAACTGAGCTCCCTGAGCCTGGTTTTGCTTATCTGTGAAATGGGGAAGAACAAAAGATTATCTCACTGCAGTTGTGAGGGGAAACAGGATTGGGCCCATCACAGCATCCGATATGTGGTAGCACTTGATAAATAATAACTCTTACTATTACTTTGCAGAGGCACGTGAAATAGCTAGGACACTTAAATGAAAGAGGACAACAGAATCAACAGTCCACTGGCAATTTTCTAGAACATTTTGTTTTACTGGGGGAACATCCTTGAAAGGAAATCCTTTTTTTTTTTTTAGATGGAGTTTCACTCTTTTTGCCCAGGCTGGAGTGCAATGGTACGATCTTGGCTCACTGCAACCTCCACGACCTGGGTTCAAGCAATTCTCCTGCCTCAGTCTCCTGAGTAGCTGAGATTACAGGCACCCGTCACCATGCCCGGCTTATTTTTGTATTTGTAGTAGAGATGGGGTTTCGCCATGTTGTCCAGGCTGTTCTCAAACTCCTGGCCTCAAGTGATCCACACATCTCGGCCTCCCAAAGTGTTGGGATTACAGGTGTGAGCCACAGAGGAAATTCATTCTGTATCCAAAAAGATAAGAGATTTAGACTGGGCGCAGTGGCTCAAGCCTGTGATCCCAGCACTTTGGGAGGCCAAGATGGGCAGATCACTTGGGGCCAGGAGTTCGAGACCAGCCTGGACAACATGGTGAAACCCCGTCTCTACTACAAATACAAAAATTAGCCGGGCATGGTGGTGGATGCCTGTAATCTCAGCTACTCAGGAGGCTGAGGCAGGAGAATTGCTTGAACCTGGGTGGCGGAGCTTGCAGTGAGCCAAGATCACGCCATTGTACTCCAGCCTGGGCGACAGAGCAAAACTCCATCTCAAAAAAAAAAAAAAAAAGATAAGGGATTTAAAAATGCTAAGCTTCTCCCTGCAATACTAAACTTCTCAGTAAATATGACCAGCCCACAGGGTGATCCAACGAACTACCAGTGTTGATTAGAAAGGAATGTTGCTCAAAGACATAAAATGTGGGGTTTTAAATTGGCAGCTTTAGAAAAGTGTTATTTGAGCCTCAAGAAAAACCCTCAATTCCTTTCTTGTCGAAATAAAAGTAAAATGGAGAAAATCATCTCCTGGTTTTGTGCCTTGGGGGAAATTAAAAGCCTGGTCTTTATGAAGTTTTGGATCTGATTCCAGTTGGAGGGGGTCTAAGGAATCCTGATCGCCTTTCCTCACTGCCTCAAACAAAACAAAACAAAACACACTGGTTTTTCCCAAGCCTTAAAAAACAACTACATCTGAAACCCGGTCAAATGTAATTTGCTTGGGATAGCTTGTCAAAGTTGAAAAGGCAAGAATGGAACTTATCTGACAAAGATAGAAAACATGGAAGAAAAAAGTGGCTGGGCATGGTGGCTGACATCTGTAATCCCAGCACTTGGGAGGCTGAGGTAGGTGGATGGCTTGAGCCAGGAGTTTGAAACCAGCCTGGACAACATAATGAGACCCTGTCAACAGAAAAATTAGCCAGGCATGGTGGTGCACACCTGTTGTCCCAGCTACTTGGGAGGCTGAGGTGAGAGGATTGCTTAAGCCCAGGACGGAGCTCAAGGCTGTAGTAAGCCGTGATCGCACTACTGCACTCCAGCCTAGGTAACAGAGCGAGGGCCCGGCTCAAAATAATAATAGTAATAAGATAATAGTATTATTACTAGGTTGGTGTAAAAGTAATTGTGGTTTTTGCCACTAAAAGTAATGGCAAAAACTGCATTTACCTTTGCCTTGGGAGGCCGAGGCGGGTGAATCATGAGGTCAGGAGATCGAGACCATCCTGGCCAACATGGTGAAACCCTATCTCTACTAAAAATACAAAAAAAATTAGCCGAGTGTGGTGGCGGGCGCCTGTAGTCCCAGCTACTTGGGAGGCTGAGGCAGGAGAATGGTGTGAACCTGGGAGGCGGAGCTTACAGTGAGCCGAGATTGCGCCACTGCACTCCAGCCTGGGTGACTGAGCAAGACCCCATCTCAGAAAAAAAAAAAAAAAAAAAAAAGAGTGGGTCCAATGGCAGCGGGGCATCATTTTCCCACCTCCAGCATGTGTATCTTAGGCTGGAAAATTTGAGAGAATTCTAAAGCAGACATCCATTTCATCTGGGGGAAAAGGCTGCGGTTCTCACCACAGGCGCTTAACAAATGATTGCGCCAGCTTTTAAGGCATCTGGTATTTCAAGTGGTTACTGCAGATTTTCCTCCGAGACAAAGCTTTCGTCGCTAAATCTTTTCCTCAGCATTTCCATTTAGAAGTTGTGGCTCATAGGATCTCGAATTCTTTCTTCTTCTTTTTGTTAAGGGGAAACTAATCTTAAATAGCAAAGCTGCCGGAGGCTTTTAACTTTTCCAAAGAAATAAGTTTTCACAGTGATGTTAACAAAGGTTTGAATTTTCCATGAAAAATAAGCAGATAAAGCTCCTGCCTGATGTTCCAGGGCAGAGCTATGACTTTTCCTGTAATTGTCACATTCTGGAAAAGACCAAAATGCTGACCTTGCACAGCCGACTGCGAGACTGCAGCAAAGGGAGCAGCTTCTGATTTCCCCTGGATATAAATATTTTCACATGCCGTGATGGGGGAGCCCTCTTGGGCAAACAAATAATTCCACAACCTTGGAATAAAAAGCTACATTGCTTCAGGGATCCCCTAACTTTCTCAGTTTTCCCCAAATATCTGTCTGGCAAATGTACACAAAGAATTTTCCTTAGTAAGCCACTGGAAATTTTATATTCTCTCTGCCCCTTTTCACTCCAGGTCACACGGCTCTCGTGTCTGGAATGTAAAATACATTTCAAGATGTAACAATGAAAAGGAAAACCTTAATGAAAACGTCAGCTGCTACAAATGCAGGGCTAATAACCAAAGTAACCTGCTGTACTTTTAGCAACACATTCTCTTTCCTTGCTGTTTTGGCATTGTTTTATATTTTGGTTCAGTGGTCTCTGTTGTAATAAAAAAAAAAAAATCTGCTTGTGTCACACGTTGGGTGGGTAGCTTACAAGAGCTCATGTGGAAAGGGCCCTGTAGTTAGGGAGGCCAGCAGTTAAACTAAGGCAGATGGTGGTAGATTCCATTTTCAAAGGTTTCTGTGGACAGATAGATATCCAAACCTCCCCTGCCAAATTCTTTTTGTTTTTTTGGTTTTTTTTGAGATGGAGTCTCCCTCTGTTGCCTACGCTAAAGGGCAGTGCGCAGTCTTGGCTCACTGCAACCTCCACCTCCTGGGTTCAAGCAGTTCTCCTGGCTCAACCTTCCAAGTAGCTGGGATTACAGGTGCATGCCACCACACCCAGTTAATTTTTGTAGACAAGGGGGTTCACCATGTTGGCGAGGCTGGATCTTGAACTCCTAACCTCAAGTGATCCGTCTGCCTCGGCCTCCCGAAGTGTTCGGATTACAGGCGTGAGCCATCGCGCCCAGTCCACATTTTCCTTTTGTCCAAGCAAACTTTTCCTTACTGTAACATAAGTTCCCTTACATATGTTTATGGAGTTCAAAATTACAGGTTAGTCAAATGAATTATAAATCTAGATGATCTTACTAAAACAGGGAGTCTATTTAAAAATAATAAAAAAAAGACAGGCGTGTGTTAGGAGTCAACAGAATCTTAATGTCGGTATCTGATAACTCTCTTTTCTTGGTAGTGAGTTCACAGTCATTGCAAATAGAATTATTCATGCTACAGCCTAGCCAATTATTCTAATATCTCAAAATGCAGGCACTGTTAGAGACTTAAGTAATCCCATGCTAGATATATATGTATGCAAGTACATATATATATATGGTACTCCTATTTACATGCATTGTTACCACACACATTAGAAAGTGATTTGTTTTGGGACTTCATTTCTGTAATGTCTCTGGGAGTCTTTGTAAAAACATACTTAGACCTGACTCCCAGGAGAAACAGCAGCACTGAGTAACTTGGGGACAGTGACTGTCACCATAAGGAGAAGAGACCAATTACAACCTTCTGCCTTGACAACTTGGTTCATTTAGGCATGTTTTGAACAGGGTTTGCACTCAATAAACAGCTTGCTGAATTTCACAGAATGTAATTACCTTTATCTTTCAAGTGTCCCTGTAATCCACTCCATTAATCTTCATTTCCAATTGGGCTTCCTTTCTCTAAGAAGCCGTGTGGTTCCCCAAGCCCTGGACTCCTTCTGTTTGTTCACACTGATACAGATGCTATGAGGCTCCCTGGAGCTGCACCTGACCCGTGTCCTTCCCAATGGACCACCCCATTAGAAGTATGAGAGATGGCAGCTCTTAGAAAGTGGCCTTTGGGGCCCAACTTTGGCTACTGTTAGACTCTTACGGGTACAGGCATTCTAAAGCCAAGTCTACACTGGTCACTAAGGAAAGCTGGTCTAGGAAAGGCAGGGAAGTAATAAAAGGAGTCCACAGGAGGTATGGGGGGAGGGATCTGGGTCAATTCTTAGCCACCCAGAATATTCAGGCAAGACTTTGTTTCATGAAAGTAGCTCTTTCTAGGGAGAGGGACAGCTAATTTTCATACTTGAATGAACCTTTGGAAAACAAAAATAATTGCGGGGGATGTGCTAACTGGAGTAGGAAGTGACAAGATGGCAGCCTCACGCTTGGGCATGCTAATAGAGACAGCAGGGGATGGGCCTAGGGACAGGGGACCTGGTAGAACACTGTATACAAAATCCTTCTGTCTGAAAGCCCATGCGCCAGTTCTTGGCCAGTCTGCCCCATAAGGGGCAGTGAGCCTTGAGTATAGCCTGGAGCTGCCTGGGTCTGGACCTGTGCTGTGCAGTGGTGGGGAAATAAACTGGGCTCTGGTTACTGGGCTGGGGTCTTCTAGAGTGGAGCTAAGCTATGAAGAAATACCCAGGAGTGGGCATCAGTGTGTGTGTGTGCATCTTAAAATAGGGGTCTTAAGGTGGCAGACCTCCTCTGGTTCCGCCGTGGCTGCTGCCATCTGGCCCTGGAAAGCCAGGTGCCCATAGTCACTGGTCATTTGTGAAGCCAGTCCTCCCAACTCCTCCGGGTTAGTAACCGACTTAGTCATCTGGAAAAAGAAAACAAGCAAGACACACACACACACACACACACACACACACACACACACACACATACACACAGAGAAAAGCATGAGAACCATGTGTTAATATCACTGGAAGCCAAAGGGTTTCATTCACTTTTAAGCTCCTGAGGGGGTGAGGGCCAGGCCTTGCATTTGGGGCTAGAAGCTGGAGAGGGCAGTTCAAGCCAAGCCCATGCTGCACTGCACACAAAAGGCCAGAGCCCTCGCAGGGCCCTGCTCAGGCCAGATTCTGACCGGGCCGGTGGGGACATGTTCAGCGTCGGGGCTGTGCAGCTTGGAGCCAGCCCCCAGGGTCCCCCCTCTGGCAGGTGAGTGTGCCAGCTCCTTGCCAGCCCTGCTCTGGGGGGGTCACCAGAGGAATTCCCCCTAGAAGCCCCCAGAAGGCACAAGCCCTGTTCGCTTCTCACTCCTGGGCCCAGGCTTCTGTAGGGGGCTGATCTGGTCTCTGGATGCCCCGAAGCAGGTCCCACCCAGGCGAGAGAGGGCATGAGGACAGGGCTGTTAAGAAAACCATGAATGAGAAGTGCTGGATAAGCCAATGTTTTAGAGGAAAAAAAACTCATAGAGGATACAGCTTTGCAGTAAACTTGTGCCAAAGAATTACAAGGTTTTACCCACAAATTTAGTTAAGAGTAGTGTGTAGCCCACATGGTCAAGTTCTGCCTTCATTATGAAGATACTCGGGATTTTTCTCTGTTTCATAGACTGATGCATCTCAATTATCTAAGGTAGCTGGCATGCTAGTTTCTAGTGTTTCTTCTTCCTCTGGACAAAAATACCTTTAAATTCTCACAAAAGCAGTTTTAATCTACCACCCAGAAGGGTGTCAACTTGACCCTCATCATGGGGCTCCCCTCCTGTTCCACCTCCTCTTGCTCTGGATAACAATACTGTCTCTTTATTTGTGGCCTTTTAAGACCTTGATTTTAAACAGCCTTTTAAAATACCTTTTGAATGACTCTCCATCCATCAAGGCAGGACAGGAATGTCCACCCCATCTAAGGCATGTGTACAAGGACACGTCCCAGCCTTCAGCTGAGATGTGGCCTCCAAGGAACGCACACTGAGCTGCACGAGAGTGAGTGGTACCACGCACTGCTCCACTGCGACCTGCCAACAGGTGCACTGGGTCACTCCTTACGGGGTGAGGAGGGCCTCTTTCACACAAGGAGCCAGGCCAGTTATCTCAGGAGTGACCACGCAGCCTGAAGCTCAGCTCCTTAAGCTCATGGACACCCAGAGTCAGGCCAGGGAAGCCCAGGACCTGGCTCTGGAGACATTCCAGAAACACCATGAGGCTGCTCAAACATGTTTTTACCGCTGCTGCGCTGCGCTTCCCGCTCATCAGGAATCTGCGCTGAAGGGCTGCTGGCTCGGACCTAGGATCCATCCCCCACGCTCCCCTGAGAAGGACAAGACTGGGCTCAGCTCCAGCTTTTCACAGAACACTGAGATGGGTGTACCATTCCCCAGCCTGAATTCTTTTAAACAAGCCTGGCACAACCACAGAGTTTCCATGAATGAATGGCAGCAGCCAGGGATGACTTTGTGGTCCAAGCTCAACCTCTAGTGGACACACGATTACATGACAAAACCACTCAGAGGGGATCTGGGCACAGCAACCACGTGGTGGCTCATTCTGGTCACTCCGGTGAGGAAGGCCCATTGATTTCTCAACCCAGGCTTCTGTGGCAAGTATCAAAGAGGCATCTTTCCCCCGAGAAGGACAAGAAATTTTATCTTATGGCATCTGAGCTTTCAAAAGTTGAGAGAAACTTTTTCTATGGACTCCTATCAATTCTTTGGGGACCACATTTGTCATCTTTCTTATAACTGCTTAACATATCAGAGAGCATTCACTTTCTCTCAATGCCATTTGTATCTAAGGATCTATATAATACAGTTCTGGCTGCATTACATTTTAGCAAAAAAAAAAAAAAAAAAGCCCAAACCAAACATTACCTCCAAAAGTCGTATGCCTTCTACTGTCAGGAATTTTATTTTCTTTTTACATAACCATATTGTTTCATTTTGCCTGAAACATGGCAATACCTTATTGTCCAAGTATTATAACTTGATTTCATCAGATAATCTCATCTCTGTTCTATTTCATCCCGAAATATCTTCTCTTGCACTGTTATTGTAATCTACTAAAAACACCTCAAGTCCTTTGTGAGGTGAATAGGATTCTTCCCCTTTCTCCTTAACTACAAATTCCTTGTTTTCCCCATCTTCTCATTTTCTCTCCTTCCTTTGCTCCTCTGTCCTCATGCCCAAGTCTCAGCCACCTTTAATTCCCTTTTGCAGCTTTTTCATGAGATAAGAACTACAGCAGACTGGGGCTACTGGACACAGGCAGCCAGAAAGACCACAGATAAAGGACAGAAGCTGGAGTCCCTGAGGGACTAGAGAGTGGTCTGGGCTCTCTCTCCGACACAGATCTGGGATTTGCAGGCTCAGCGGCGGCAGTGGATAAAAAGGCAACTAACAGTGGGGAGGGCAGTTCTCTCCCCTCTTACCATTTCCTGAGCTGTCACCGCAATGGCTTTGGAGTATTTAACCACAGTTGTCTGATAGTCGACAAATGTTCCCTTTGGTTCTGGAGGAGTGCCTTCATCCAGCTACAGAGGAGAGGAAAAGAATCCAAAGGTCATAAGAAGCCTGCTGAAGTGTAGACTGTATTTATGAGAATTAGGAACTTTGAAAAACAGAGCGGGCCTCCGAGATTTTTTTGCCCAGTGTCAACTCAATTGCCCAACTTGTGCAATAAGGATTTCAACAGAAGGGCACATAAGGCATTCGGGGTACATGGCAAGGAGAGGCTCCCAGCCTTGCCTGAGAGGAGTGGGAGGCCTTCCAGAGGAGTGACGTTTCGGCCAAGTCTTACCAGGCGAGGAGTCTGCCACATGTAAAAGGTGGGAAAGGCATCCCAAGAAAAGGGAACAGAATTCAAGCACATGGAGGCGGGGGCCAGCCTGACACTTCTAGGGAAGCGCAAAGGGGCAGAAGATGAGGTGGGAAAGGAGGCGGACTATCCATCAGGAAGCGCTTCCTGAGGAATGGTAGAGTCCATGGCTATCCATGGAACCCTTCTTTAAGAGCACAATTGGGGAACAGAAGGAATTAGAAGCACCAGAAATACATTGTTGTTCACCTGACCATAAATGCAATGCAATAGGAACTGAGAGAAGGGCAAGATCACTGTGGGGTGGAAGAACTGAGGCAATGGGACTATGTCCCTTGAAGGCTTGGGGACATACTGGTGTAGGAGATTTGTATTCAAGATCTGCTTCCAAGGCTTGTGAATGAACCACAGGCTGGTTACTTAAACTCTGATCTCCAGTCCTTCAGTGTTAACTTCCAGGCATCACATGGTTACAGTAAAAACCAACACTACACCTGGTCAAGAACTACATATAGGAAGAGGAGAGAATGTGATAATGACGATGCTGATGATAATGTCAGTGATGATGAAACAGGCAACCCATCTTCACCACCACCATCCTCACCATCACCGCTGGTTGCTGGATGGTATTCCAGGCGAAGAGACAAAGTGAACAGAAATGAATACAGGCAGAGCGAGTCTAGTGAGGTCAGCCTGACCTGAATAAGAGAGAGCTGTTGACAGCAGTGGGAATGAGGCTGCATCTGTTTTATGGAGAACCTTGAAATCATGAAGACAACAGTGGGATCTTGGGTAGGCAATGACGTATTTGAGATTTCCCTGGCAGCTCTGTGCCATAAATTTCAGTCAGAGAAGAGATTGAGGCCAAGTGGTCAATTAGGAAAATGTTAGCTGGTATCTTCAGTGAGAGCTATATGTCATGAGCAGGCATGGACTGCACTGTGAGTGAAAGGAACGCATCACTGTGGCCTATGCATGATGTGGCTGCATAGCCCAGCATATAATTTTCACCAAACTATTAACACAAACTCCACACTAGACTTTTTTAGCTTTCCCTATCAGGCAGATAGATGCTGTATCCCCATCACGGCATGGGGACCCTGCTAGTCAAAGGAGACTGAACTGCATGCTCATTCACTTGTTGTAAATTGACTGAACATCTTCTAAGCCTCAGGCCACGTGCTAGGAGCTTGCATGTGAGATGTGACATCACTACCAACATGCCAGGATGCTGGAACTGAAGGGCAGCTCAGAGCTCTTGGCCAGTGGCCACCAGCCAAAGAACCTTTAACTAGTCTGAGGACAATGGGAAAAGAAAGAACAAAGTAGTGACTAGGATTTCAATTTCATTTATTTGAAAGGACTTTCCTTTATTCTGAGATTATAGCCTTCCTCCTTTTGTGGGTGCTAACATGACCTTTCTTTTGTAAAACAGCAGTGATGTAGATAGCACAGTCTTTGTCTGTTTTTGTTTCTTTAATTTTCTTACTTGGCCAAAAACAAAAACAAAACAAAAACAAAGAAAAGAGACCACATCACAAAATCCCATAGGATCCTACTAACCTCACTGAATGAGGAAATCAAGGTTCTGAGAGCTTGAATGCCTGTCCAAGGTCACCCGGAAAGCTGATTACTTCATACTCACTTGTGAGTCTCCAAACCTCCCGGTGCTCAGATGACGAGACAAAATCTCAAACAGAAGTTCCACAGTGGAAGCCCCCAAAGTATCAAAGAGTCACATCCAAGTTAGAATTAACTCTGGCTACACTCATGTTTTTCTATAATTCACTGGCTTTGAGAATTTCAGACAATGAGTCTAATAGTATCTCAGAGTTTTAACCAAGTTAACGAAATTCTGAGAGACTATGCCAGCTTTCTAATGCCTTGCAGCACAGGGAGCCAAAGGACCTCAAACATCACTTAATTGTAAGTCCCCAGCAACAGGCTAAGCAAAGGGAGAATGGGAATGGGGAAGAGGTGTTATGTGGTGCCCTGGATGTCAGGCCAGGGTAGATAAGAGTTAGGGGCAACATTGAAACCACAATTATATACTTTGCAGAACTGAGCGGGGAAGAACAGCTCCTGGCCTCTGTGGCTTGTGTTGGCTGGCAGTTCCTAATTACTGCTATCAAGTAACACCTGACTTATTTCCAGCCCATCCAGAAGAATCCAATGTGTCTCTGGCTGAGACAGCATAGGCTATACCACTAACAGCAAGTGGTGCAGGGCCTGCTCTCTCTGTCCACAGTCCATCACAGTGCATAAGGCATAGGGCTATCCAAGAAAGACTTTGGATCTGATGTCCATCTTCCTAGGATGTATGGAATCTTTCCCTGTCATTTGAGAGGTACTGAAAAATATCTTCTCCCAAGAAGAAAAAGATTATCATTTGAATTTCTAACTTGCACCAAGAAACCTTGGGCTCCATTATTTAATGTCCTTGGGTAGATACATGGTTTATTTTCAAAGCTCTGGTGTTCTGACGTCCTGAAAACCAAACAAATCTACTGAGACTTATCCAAAGGCCTTGAGAAGAGGGAAATTTCACTCATTTTCTGCCACAATGTCCACATTTGCAGCATGAGAAGCCCACAGCAGAAACTGATGGACGATTTGACAAAGTGGAGCCTGAAGTCTCTAAAGGGAGACACAGCATTCCATCCTGGGCTTGTTATATTTGTTCCTAGGCTGACAATGACTGCATAATGCCTAAGGATAATTATTCTAATTATAGTTACAGCGTATCATTTCTTCATGGAGATATGAACAACCAATCTTCTCTAAATTAGCAATTAAAGACTGCTTATTATCCTGAAAAACCTTATTAATGTATTCACAATCTGACAATGGACATTTCAAAACATAGATGATGTCTAAAATTCTTGGCATGCTATCACAGGATGGCAATTAGATGCTGATGAACAAGCATTCTTTCTAATGAATGTCAAACTTACATGACTAGTGAAGGATTCTTTGGGGGAAAGAACAGGAGATATGGAGTTGAAACTGTCTCCAGTCATGTCACCCTAATGATCCAACTCAATTGATGGGTCACTAAATGAGAAAATGATACTCATGTTCTCTTGTATGTCTGTAGCCTGCAAGGGTTTACCAAGGGCTTTTACATATATACTATTTCAGTGGTTTCTGTGCCTGGCTAGATATCAGAACCACAAGGAGCATTTAAAAAGAGTATGTTACAATGTAACCCAATTGAGTGGGTTGGGGGTGGAGCCTAGGAATCTACATTCTTAAAGCTCCACATGATTTCAAAATAGCCATTCCAAAAGCTAGCACTTGGGAATCACTGTTTTTTTTTTTGTTTTTTTGTTTTTTTGTTTTTTTTTTGAGACAGAGTTTTGCTCTCATTGCCCAGGCTGGAGTGCAATGGGCACGATCTCGGCTCACCGCAACCTCTGCCTCCTGGGTTCAAGTGATTCTCCTGCCTCGGCCTCCTGAATAGCTGGGATTACAGGCATGTGCCACCATGCCCGGCTAATTTTGTATTTTTAGTAGAAACAGAGTTTCTCCATGTTGGTCAGGCTGGTCTTGAACTCCCAACCTCAGGTGATCCGCCCACCTTGGCTTCCCAAAGTGCTGGGATTACAGGCATGAGCCACCGCACCTGGCCAGGAATCACTTTTATTTCATTTTGGCAATTGTTCCCCCACAACAAACCCTATGAAGTAGATAATCAATTTCCATCTTACAAGTGAGGAAATCTATGGTATCTTTTCCATCTCCATCTTTTTCTTTCATGTAAAATTAGAAGGAAGGGCACAACTGGCTTACAAAAATAATGCATTAATAATAAAGAATAATATGTTGGATGTGTGACTGGATATCTGTACATTAACTACAACCTTCCAGAAAAGTAGAGGCTTGTTGCTATGAGCCTTGACAGCAGCTTACAGAAAAGCACGCAAGGCCCATGTGTGAGGGAGATGAGGGAGTAGAGAGCCCTGGAGCCCACGCCTACCTTGCTCATAGCCTCTGCAATGGCGTCCACCATGCCCCCAACCAGCCCCACTTCACTGGCAGCTTCGTTCAGCGTCACCATGATGTCGTCCACCGCTTCCTTCATCAGCTGGGCGGCCTCTGTGATGGCGTCATGGGTGTGCTGCGCCTGAGAAGGAAGTGTGAAATATTTCCTTAAGCAGAAGAGTGCAGTGCTCAGTCTTCTAAGAATAACCTTCAAAAGTAGAGTGTAAAACCATACCCCCACAATGGAGCACAGCAATGTATTCTATTCCTTCCCTTTCTTTATGTTTGGCCATTTGTTTGCAAAGTAAATAAAAATCAGAAAGACAAATAGAAAAAGATCTCTTTTTACAATCAGGGAAAAATAAAACTGCAATATCAAACAAAATCTTATGACATGACTAATTTTATATGTTACTATGTTCAGGACTGTAGAAACAGAATGCCACAGGTCCCTAAATATACAACATATACAAGTTGACACATTAAAAAAATATATAATGAAAAAATGTGCTTAAAATAAATGTACTTCTCTTCAAAGTCGCCCAACACACTATAATTCCCTATCTAAAGATAAGACTGGATTACAGAAATGTAGGTACCTCTAAGGGAAATGTATCTGTGGAGTGCCTAATAGGCTTTGAAACTATGTCACAAATTATATGCCATGAGGTTGGAGAAATGCATGCAGCCCTGCAGGTAAAGCCCTGAGTACCCACGCATTCCTTAGACCATATTAGGAAGCAGGTGTTTCACACCTGTGTCAAGCAGAGTAGGGGTTAAGTAAATCAATGGATGAAAACAATGAAATAACGGCAGTCCTGGGCTCCCTGAAAGACACCTCAAGTAGTAGCAAGATGCCGGGGGGAACAGCCAAGCCAGACAAACCTGGGTTCTAGTTCTGGCTCCACTGCTGGCTAACTCGGTAAGTGGCCCTGGGCTTGGAGTCCTCCTAGGTGAAATGGGGAAAACTACAGCAACACTATGCAGTGATGGATGATATGGCTGCAGGCGCCTTGTCATTTATAAGGGCAGTCTAGGAGGAAATCGTGCCCTCGCTCTGCAAAATCTGACCTGATGTCAGGTTTTTAGGGTCGGAATTGCATTACATCCAGGCATTGGGTCTACTCATGCCGTGGCCATGGCCGCCCGGAGCCACCTTGTTGGGGGAAGTAGACCCTTTCAAAAGGCCAAGATATTGCATCTTTACTTCGGTAAATGAGAAGGTAAAGAAGCCAGTGGAAAGCAGTAAACGAGAACTCATTGGGTGATTTTCTAAACACAAGAGAATTTCAGAGGCTATGTGAGCCACAGGAATTGGCCCTGTCTGAATCGAAAAGCCATAGGAAGCAAGAAAAGTTATTCAAATATGACATCTGATGAGATGGGAAATATGTTGATCATGGGTGGTTATCCTTGAGGCAGCTGTGTCAGGATACACAGGACTGTCTTCGGGATGAGTGAAGTAAACTGGTAATTGGGGCTGATAGCTGATTTCATGGCACAGAGATGGTAAAACACAAAATGTGCAGATTGCTTTATTTTGATGATAGAAGTGTGAAAGGTGATACCTCTTGGACCTACTCTCCAGAAAGAACATCTCATACATTTTTATTCATACAGAAGGTGAAAGGGAGGGTGCATATTTCTCTAAGTCTCATTTAGAAAGAGATGACTGTTGAAGATACAAAAATGCCAGCAGTTCTACACATTCATATGAAAATTAAGTACACCTTCTTGAGGAGATGGGAGCACTGCCTGCCAAGGATCTGTACTCTCATGCAGGCTCAGGAAGGTTCAAAAGCAAATTTGGGGGGCAGCAGTAAATCACAAAACTTTTTGAACTCCTTGGACAATTTAAATGACACTGTCCTGTACCAGGTCACCAAAATCTATGAAAGCATATCCTTGCTCTTGGCAATCCCAGAAATGAATTACCTCCCCATCCACTCATGCTGATGAATTCTCTAGAAGGCCTGCTTTCCTTCACTTCTCATGGTTAAGTTTTTCACAGATTCTTAGAGGGTCAGCTCAGCATCTACCTCTTCTATGAAGCCTCCTCCAATTACTCCAGGCCTCACCCAGGGCCTTTTCTTCTGAACGCCAAAGGCAAGTCTCATCTTTATCAGACAGCCTCATCTCAAATCACACACACCTGCTAGTAGAGCTCAATAGTTTCAGATACCCAAAGACACAGCTGGATCTCAATTAAGGCCTGTTTAAACCACCGACAGCAATCTCATAAGTGGCATCAGTCGGCCCAACAATGAGGTCGTTATTTTAGATTCCAGAGGGGTTCCTTGTTACTGTTCCTCATGGCACCACACAAGAGGAAAACCAGATTCCATTCTTTTTCAGACACACGTCTGAAGTCCGCTTCCAAAGGAGCCTTGTTTCTTTATTACAGCGCTTCAAATACAAAGCCCAGGATAGCAGGCACAGACATCACAGGAGTATGGAAAAATGGGAGAAGGCCACAGGGGAGCAGATTTCAACTTTGGTAGAGGGAGAAAAACAAGGAATAATTAGAACTGCCCAACAGTGGAGAGGGCTGCGCTTCTACTGCAGTGTTGCAGGCGGAATCTGTGGGGGCCCATCAAGGATACTGCAGAAGGGAACCGGGCAGGGTGGGGATGAGTGGAGAAGGGAGCACTGTGGGGTTGAGAATACTGCAGAAGAGCTCAATGGAGCGAGGGAGAGGTTACACTGCAAATGCCTTGGTAAGCATGTAATTTATTAACACCAGGTTCTGCGCTGCCACTTTTTTTAAAAACATAACGACTATGTCAGGCACATTATCTCATTTAGTCTCTACCAGTACCTTAGGGAGGCATTCATAATTGCCTTCATTGTTTAGCTGCAGAAACAAAGAAATGAAGTAATCTACTCGTGAGAGGCAGAGGTGGGATTTGAATCCAATTATGTTTGACCCCAAAGCTTGTGCTATTTTTCACCAAATCAAAGCTACCCGTAACTATCTGACAAACCTTTATTTCTTCTGCAAACAGGGATATATAACACCTAGCACACAGCAAATAAAACCTAGTAAATATCTGTCCAAAGAATAACACTCAAGGTGATTAAGTCCCTGCATCAGGCATCTAAGGAAAGGGTTCAAAAAAGCAGACTTGTAGTGTCCCAGGCGCACTTTGGGCTAAGCCTGTCAGGGTTTGCAGAAAGAGAGCAGGCTGAATGAGACCAGTGAGGAACAGAAGTGATCACCTGCCTTGCCTTCACTCATCTTGTTTTACTTCATCATCTAATGCTTTACTGAAAACTACTTCACACTGGTGGAAAATTATTCTAGACACCACTTTCAAGCAGAGGCTGTTACCAGAAAGCTTACAGGGCTGACTATGTGTGCTCTATGGGTGGGAACACAGGAAACTAAGTCCAAGCTGGATGTTGTGGCTTGCACCTGTAATCCTAGGTACTTGGGAGGCTGAAGGCGGAGGATTGCTTGAGGCCAGAAGTTTGTGATGAACCTGGGCAACATGGCGAAACCCCATCTCTGATGGCTGGGAGCACAAACAGTCAGCACTGTAAGCTTTCTGGTAACAGCCTCTGCTTTACCAGTAAGGAGAAGCTGAGGTTGTGAGGTTCCTTGAGAGAAAATAAAATTCCACAAGGAGCTCTGAACATAGAGTCCAAGCAGATGTGTTCATGTCTTAAAAATCCAGAAAGGTCAGGTGTGGTGGCTCATGCTTGTAATTCCAGCACTTTGGGAGGCTGGGGTGGGTGAATCACCTGAGGTCAGGAGTTCAAGACCAGCCTGGCCAACATGGTGAAACCCCATCTCTACTAAAAATACAAAAAGTTAGCTGGGTATGGTGGCACACGCCTGTAATCCCAGCTACTCGGGAGGCTGAGGCAGGAGAATCACTTGAACCCGGGAGGCGGAGGTTGCAGTGAGCCGAGATCACACCATTGCACTCCAGGCTGGGCAACAAGAGCGAAACTCTGTCTCAAAAAAAAAAAAAAAATCCAGAAAACTCCTACTTTGAATTATTCTTTTAGTACTGAAACCCTCAGGTAGGAGTGGGGACACGTGGCAGTAAACAGCCTGGAGAAAAGGCAACCCAGAAGAGAGTCAGAAGGTAAGCGCTGCCTCCTCCAGTTTGGGGAGGGTGCAAAGGGGGCTGGCACGACTGCAGGGCACCCTGTCGTTACTCCATCACAGTCAAAATGGCATTTTTTTTTTCTCGCTCTATTCCACCACTTCAGCAACTCAACTTATTTTTCCAAAAGACTCTGAACGACTTGAGGGCAGTGGCTGGCTCTTAATATTTCAGCATCCCCAGAATGAGGCTCTTAATAACTGCCAAGTACATGAACGAAAAAATTGAACATAGAAAACTTAAGTCCAAGCTGGGTGCTGTGGTTTGCGCCTATAATTCCAGGTACTTGGGAGGCTAAAGGGGGAGGATTGCTTGAGGCCGGGAGTTCGAGATGAGCCTGGGCAACATAGTGAGACCCCCATCTATAATTAACTTATTAAGTAAATAAGTAAATAAATGAGCAAGCAGGCTAGCCAGGTATGGTGGCACGTGCCTGTGGCCCCAGCTACTTGGGAGGCTGAGGCAGGAAGAAGGCATGAGGCCACGAATTCGTGACCAGCCTGGGCAATATAGTGAGACATTATCTCAAGAAAAGAAAAGGAGAGTCCATGACATTATTCACACTGCTACTAGTTCAATGTTTCTAAAACAAGGACTGGTTGTGCCATTCCCCTGCTTAAAGACCGCCAATGGCTCCCCACTACTTACAATGAAGACCGAAGTCCGTAATGTGGAAGAGACCTGTCACCCTGCAGCCTAGTCCATCCTCCTGCCTGGTGGTCCCCCAACTTCGCATGTTCCAGATAGACCAGACCACTCACTATTCCTGAAGAAATCACAACCCTTTAATAAATCTACCTATGACTTTGCATATGCTGTTCTCTTTTCTGCACTTCCCAAGTTCAGAGTAAAATGTGGCGCAAGGTCTCCTATGACAGGCTGTCATCATACTTGGCCACTGGTATGGGAGATTTGTATATTAAACTGCAGTCTCTTAAGTACTAGGAATCGAAATGACATTTACTGGAGCACAATAGAGCATTCCTTTGTGCAAGCTGGGTGTCAGTGCTGAGCAGGGACCCAGCAAGCATTACAGTTTTCATTCCTGTCATCATCACACCATACATTTTTCCTCCCCAAGGATACTTGTCTACACATTCTGTCAAGAAAAAAATAACTTTTATGTATATTTCTTCGTTTCCTCCCTAAGAACCCTGGGAAGGCCAATAGATTATTTCCGACCTCAGAGTGGGAGTTCAAATGCCACCAACAAGAACTGGAAGTGTTTTTTCCTGGAGGGACACATTATAGCAGGAATGCACGATGGCTTCTTAGTGGTCCTAAGCGAGTCCCCGAAATCCTGGACCATACCTTGGGGTTTCCGCCACCTTCTTTGGCGGCGTACAACATCTGCAAGGCAGACTCTGCGAGCGTCTTGGTCTGGTCCAGCACCGTCATCTGCTGCTGATGGTCAAGAATCTTGGAGGCCACACCGACTGCGGCTAAGATCAAGGGCTCAAAATAGCTTGCCAGTTGTGTCACCTTTCAAAAAAAATAAAAAAGCCACAGATGTATCATGTAAATACACGTGTCTCCTTCAGGGGCTCCACGGTGGGTGCGGGAGGGGAACAGGACTGGGCTGACTCACAGGCAGAGGCAGATCTGTGGCAATTTACTGCTGAAAGCGCTTGCTAATTAATGTACTCTTTCTTGGTTTTTACTTCCTCCAGGGAGTTCTTCATCTCTCTAAATATGGCAGAGGTGCTAAGAAACCCATTCCAAGATCCAGAGTGAGATATGAGAATTGAATTCAATTTTACAAACTGTCAATTTCTATAAATTAACAACTTTTAAAAGAACTAAAGACGTCTTACAAACTCAGGAGGAAGGGGGAGTGGAAGAGGATAAGGTAACAGGGGAGCAGAAAAAAACAGGAGATGAAAGAAACCTTCAAAAGCTTTGTAGGAAGCCAATCCCAACTGCCTTTTGCCCGGAGCATTTTGACCAAGCCTTGATTTGGAAAAAAAGCACAAATGATTTCACATCAGCCTAGATGCTCTGTTTATGATTAGCCCAACTTGGGAGAACAAAAAAAGCTTATCCCCACAGGAACCACTGCCTCCGCACAGGCCCCTTTCCAGGAGGGCGATACCATGCATATCCATCCATGCTCACCAAAGCTCGCCTACCAGCTGGGCGCTGTGGGCCACGTGTTGCAAACATCTAGTGGGCGCATCCCCTGTGCCAGGCTCTCTGCTGAAAGTTTAACATCCATTTCCTCACTGAGCCTCCATAACTTTAAGAGGCAGATACACAGGAAGATACCGAGGCTTCAAGGGGTTGAGATGCCTGCTCCATCTCATGCAGCTGAGAGCTGGAGACAGCGGCATCCCACCCCACAGCCCCAGCTCTCAGCTGCCACAGTCTGTGGTCTCCGTCACTTTCATTGTGACTGCAGTCCTGCTGCTGTTGTAGCACTACACTTTTAGAAGTTTATCATTTGGTGTTTGGATGCCCCTCTACCTGGCATCAAAATATGAGATCTTAACATTTTGCTATATTCACTTCTGATACCAGAATCTATCCCCTCTCAGAATCTATCCTCAACTCGGAGAAAATACAATGGCATGAATCACACTTTTCTGTTCAATGCCTCATTCTGTGTGGTAATGACGAATGGCTAAATTATGCCCTTCAAGAGCACTTAAGTTCAAACCTTTAGCCAGCACCTCCCTTAACGCTTCTTCCCATCACGTGTTAGAAGGATGAGTGTTGTGGGATGTGGACAGGAAGACCACTCACATAAGCAGTCACTGGGCCAGCAGGAGCGGGAGGAGGATGATGGCGGGTGGTGACTAGGGCAAGGTGAGGGAATGTGTCCAAAAAATAAACCTTAATTAGCGCTAAGAGTAAGACATGATTATTGGCCAACAATAAGCATATTTTTAATTGTTATCCCCTCTATGGTTATCTTACGAGAGGTTTTAAATCTGGTGAATAAGGCTGTTGCCAGCCCTTAGGGAGCCTTTGGGTGAATTTTTAAGGAGTCCTTTGGGCAGACATGAGTGACGCCAGGGCAGAGCATAGGCTGAATTTGGTCCCTACTTCCCACTTCAGCCAAATGCCTTTGTGGAGGGCATGGCCTGCACAACCACAGGGAGCAGCTCCACACACTTGCATGTGATTTCATCCTCATCCCCAGGAAGGGCACTGGTGTCACCACCAAAGGGAATGGGGCACTGAGGGGCTGAAGGCTTTTAGGGTGGTCCTTTATGTCCTAAAGGAGGAGTCAAAATGTTTAATGCATTAGAATCTTACATGTTTTCTAGGTTAATTTTATTATTTTAAAAGTATATTTCATCAATGCAACTGTCAAATGTCAGCGGTTGCTGTGTGCTGAGAATCATTAAACGCAATAACTAAACGGGAGCCCAGCTTCCCCATGGAGATAGCATGGCTGGGCCATGGAGGACGTCAGCTCTGGCTTCAGAATCACTGGATTTGAATCTTCCCTGCCAATTCCTTACTGAGAAATATTTAGCAAATTGTTCTAATCGCTCCCCTTCACTTTCCTCATCTGTAACACGGGGATTAATAATAGCACTGAGAGTTCATCAGGACTGGTAGGAGGATTAGTGTACAAGAAAGTCCTTCACCACGCTAACTGCCACATAGGAAGCACTCACTAAAGGCTAGGTGCTCACATATTACAGGCAAAGCTTTCTGAAGTCATGTGCTTTTCTCTGTATTCAGGGAGCTTAGCAAGGACTTTAACACCTTTAGTTCTTGGACACGACAGAATAGGAAACATCCTCCCTTGGGTTAGCACGTGCATTAAAATAACAGAATTTTGAGTATTTGGTACATGGTGTTCATTCCTAGGTCAAGGGACACAGTGGATTGAATGGTGATCCCTCAAAAGATATGTCCATATTCAAATCCCTGCAACCTGGGAATGTGATCTCATGTGGAAAAAGGCTGCTTGCAGGTACATTTAAGGATCTTGAAATGCAAATGTCCTGGATTAGCTGGGTGGGCTCTAAATCCAGTAACAAGTGTCCATCTAAGAGACAGAAGAGACACAGAGGAGCAGGTGACAACGTGATTATGGACGCAGGGATCAGTGTGATAGTCAAGGAGTGCCAGGAGCCACAGGAAGACAGAAGCAGCAAAGAACAGATTCTCTAGGGAATCTACTCTACAGCCTCCAGAGGGAGCACGGCCCTGCCAGCACCTGATTTTAGACTTTGGATGAGAGAATAAATTTCTGTTGTTTTAAGCCACAGAACTTCATGAACACAGCCGGGGTCTGAGAATTTGCATTTCTTATCACTCCCAGGTGCTGCTGAAGCTGCTGATCTGGGGCCCCCCATGAGCACTGCAATGAAGCCTTCGGGAAAATGTGGGTGTGAACTCCCAGTCCACGGCTCTTCGGGATAGAGGGCCCACAGACTGCCTCTGTCCAAAACTCTCTGTTAGAAGGTAAGAGATGGATCAGCCCAAGGGCCAAGAGTAAATTTCTAAGTCAAGTAACATAATTGCATTATGTTTCTTTTGACGCTAACCAGTAACATAGGAATTAATCTTGTATACTAATGAAGTATCCGCAGAGACATGGGTATTGTCCTCTAAAGACATCCAGAAATGTTTTATTACAAAAGTTCTGGAATAAAAAGTAACTGCTGAAAAAACGTCCAGCTTCTCTTCGAAACTCAGTTTCCCTTATGGGCACACAGGCAGTGGCCCCAGTGTCCAGACCATTCTCCTACCCCTGCAAACCTCTCCACACAGATGGACAAGCCCTTTTCTAATTGCCATATAAAGAAACAGCTAAGAAATGAAATATGCTGGCTGGGCGCGGTGGCTCACGCCTGTAATTCCAGCACTCTGGGAGGCCGAGGCGGGTGGGTCACCTGAGGTTGGCAGTTTGAGACCAGCCTGACCAACATGGAGAAACCCCATCTCTACTGATAATATAAAAATTAGCTGGGCGTGGTGGCACATGCCTGTAATCCCAGCTACTCGGGAGGCCGAGGCAGGAGAATCAATTGAACCTGGGAGGCAGAGGTTGTGGTGACCTGAGATCGCGCCATTGCACTCCAGCCTGGACAACAAGAGCAAAGCTCCGTCTCACAAAGAAGAGGAGAGGGGAGGGGAGGAGAGGAAAAGAGAGGAGAAGAGAAGAGAGGAGAAGAAAAGAGAGGAGAAGAGAAGAAAAAGAAATGAAATATGCCACACTTAAAAAGGCAAACAGACACTGGCCTTTGAGATTTCAAATCTTAAAAATCCCTCCTTGGAACCAGTGGGAAGGTGAGTAGGCCCTTAAGCTATTCTGTAATTTGAAAAAGCAATGAATATTGATTTTCTAAAGTCGATACTTGCCAAGAAGATTTTGGCTACTATATTTCTTCCTATGTACCTCTATACTGACGGCCGCACTAGGAAACCCAAGGTGGTTAAAAATCCAATTTCTGGCCTCTCCCTATTGAGGCATAGGTTGCACAACAAGCCAACTGCCCTTGAAGAATCTGCAAAATGAACCCCAACCAGGCAAAACGTTATTTGGCTCTTAAGACAATGTGGGTATGAACCGCCAGCCGAATGGCTCCTCTGGAGTGGACACCTAGGGAGCGTTTGGTCATCCAGAGAGGTCTGCTTTGCCTCATTATGTCAAAGAGTAGACACTATGTTAGAAACCACAAAAGAATAATGTACCCTTAAACACACCAGAATGGGGCTGGCCGGCCAGCCAGCCAGAGGTGGCAGACTCCAGGGTGGGAGTGTCTGCTTCAGTCTCTGGCTTCTTTCAGCAAAGGCCAGTTGCAACGGACGACTGTAAATGCCAAATTACGTCTCTGGCCACAACCAGAAAAACTGCACTTAAGTTTTCTTCTGAACTCTAGGTAAAAATAGAGCCTGAACTGATCATTTCTGGAGAGGATGCCAGAGAGAGGTTCAGTGTTATTTTCTGCAGCTTAAACCAGCATTGGACTCAGGCACAATACTTGCACCACAGGCTTTTGGGAATGATAACAGTAAAGTCAGTAAAATCCTCTCTCCTGTGATCACACACACACCCTCACAGGATCCCCTTGGTGTGCATTACCTTATGTCCCAGCTGAGCTGCTTCTCCCCGAGCCGCTGTGGCGATGGGATCAATAAGGTGCCCGATTTCCTGGACCACCGAGGTCAGCTGCTCCTGCAGGGCCTGATAAGGAGAGAAGCGTCAAGTTCATCCCATAACAGCTCCCCACAGAGCTGCACTGATTCAAAAAGGCCCCTCTGAAAAATGAGTGAGGCCATACAAAGCAGACACCAAAATGCCTGGGTGTGTGCCATCAAGCCACTGCGCCCTGCCCTGACCTTCTCAGTGATGACTCCTCCAGAGAGAGAGAGAAGAAGCAGGCCTGAGACACACTTTTGCAACTGGCTTCTTGCTCCTGTCAACCCTGACAACTGACGCTACTGGTATCTTTACTTTAGGTTCCTTGATGTAATTAGCAGACATGCGGAACAGTCATGGCTTTCCAAAACGACAACTTCTTCCAAATGCAGGGAGATAATGGAGGGGTCTGAGGGAACATCCGGGTCGCTGTATTCTCAGAACTAAGAACCCCTTAAGGAGGGAGAGTGACATAAAAATGAGATTAGCTCCTTGAAAGCAGGACTACTTCCCAAACAGTGCACTGTGAAAATGCTCAGTCCACTGTGTTTGGTGGTGCATATGCAAATATTAAAAACGGTGCCCTCAGGGCCTTTCTTCTCAGGCTTGAGAGATGGTTTAATCTCTCCACCTCCAAAGAATTGAATCATGCTCTAAAGAGACAGCAAGATATCTAGATGATTCTGAGAGTGTGGGGGATGGGAGATTCAAAGGTGGAGATTCCCAGCCAGTAGCAGGAAAGATCAGATCCCTTTGCAGGACTATTCATAGGAGCTTCACTGATAGATGCAGGATTAATGCATCAGAGCACCGGGCGTTTTAGGTCTGCACACACCAGCATGGAACTGAGTGAACTCCGCCGAAGTGGCGATGTCCTGCTCATCAGAAATGAGACTCTAGCCTTTGCTACTTTCCCACAGAACAATGCTGCCTATGGGCCAGCGGGGATGTGGGCAGAGTGTCCTCAACAAGAGGAGCAGACTAACATGCAAACTTAAAAACAAAATCCTGGAGAAAGAAAAAGAAAAGGAAAAAGAGAAATAGAGACAGATGGGAGCAGGCAAAGAGAAACTTCCAAGACGGCCAAGGGTTTTATTTAGCTAATTACTTATTATCTTCACATTCATAATGTGATTATAGTCAAGAATGCAAGAATATTCCAACAGTGCTGTCTTATTACAGATGGTTTGTTAAATTAAACAGGGTGTATGATTAGGGAGCATATGCAGTTAAAGGGGAAGGGCTCTCTTCCTAGTGAGGGAGTTCAAACAGGAGATGTACTGGCTGGGGGAGGATATGGTGAAAGGATGGGGGATGAGGGGGGCTTCTGGGGTGCTGGTCATCTTTGCTACTTTTTTTTTTTTTTTTTTTTTAAGATGGAATCTTGCTCTGTCACCCAGGCTTAAGGGTGGTAGTGCAATCTCGGCTCACTCACTGCAACCTTGCCTCTCAGGTTCGAGTGATTCTCCTGCCTCAGCCTCCCAAGTAGCTGGGATTACAGGTGACTGCCACTGCGCCTGGCTAATTTTTCTACTTTTAGTAGAGATGGGGTTTCACCATGTTGGCCAGGCTGGTGTGGAACTCCTGACCTCAAGTGATCCATTCGCCTCAGCGTCCCAAAGTGCTAGGATTACAGGTGTGAGCCACAGTGCCTGGCCTCATCTTTGCTTCTTGATCTGGGTGCTGGTTGAAAGGCCTGTTCAGTTGGTGATAATTTATCAAGTGGTACACTTACTTGTACTTGTCTGCATGCATATACATACGGACATTAATAACAGATTCAAAAGAATAATTCTAGCATCCCACACAGTTTGAGAAAATTTACTCTTTCTTTTTTTGGAAATAGGAGGGTGAAGGTGGAGCAAAATAGACAGCTCTATTAATAAAAATGAGCAATACTAACTCTGGGCCGAAAGCTGATTGTTAATGAATTCAGTGGCAGGAAGATAAACATCAATAAACAGACCATCCATATTTATTAAGCACCTTCTGCATGTCAAGTACTGTGCTTTCAGTAGAGATAGAAGTAAAAGTCAGGAACCTTTGGACAGGTAACAGAAAAAAACCCGAAGGGAAAAAGTAGGAAAATTCCATTCTAAACTTTGGAAAAACAAGCAAGAGAGGGCAAAGTGGCTTTAAATTAATAATAGGATGCCAAAGTCCTCAAATGCTAGATATTGAATAACTTAGGGCAGAATCCTTGGTCTCTGAACAGACCCAATGCATTAGTTTAATGCTGAATTTGCCAACTAACTAAAAAGCACACTGATGAAATATGACAACAGAGAATTATTTACTATTTACATACCTAGGTCCACTCTACTGATGTGTTAAAACAAACACGGTACCCACCTAACCCCTAAATTACCTTGATATTGCTATTTTCCCTCCCAATTTCAGCCACATTTGAACTTTCCACCCCAGTACATGTATTCCTTCCCCTAAGTCACCCTTCTCTACTTGGCATCCGCCCTACCCTCTCCAAAAAGTTCCCAGATTGGCTCCACAGAGAATGGCTGTCTAATGATGAAACTCCAGGAACAGAAACATTTTGGACCCACAACCTCTACCCCTCCAAGTCTGATGCTGAGATTTTTCAACATATCTAGAGGCTGCTAAGCAGGCCCCCAGATTCCCAGCTTACCTCCACAGAGATGTCGTCCCTTGTGGCCAGGCTCTGGCTGACAGCAGCCAGCGAGGCCTGCTCGATGTCCCGGATGCACCGGTTGATGCCATCGATGGAGTAATCACACTCCCTCTGTCCAGGGGCCTTGTCCCTGGAAGGAACAGTGCAAGTTGGACACAAGCTCCATGGGGCTCAAGTCCCACAGCCTGCTCCAGCACTGGTGGGCCAGGATCCCTGTCCACTTCCTCCCTGACTCAGTCACCTCCTTTCAGGAGGAATCCCTGACTCTTGGTTGGCAATGTCTCACTGCACAGCCCATGCATTCCTTAATTTAACACTTCAGATAACTCTACTTATTTCTGGTGGAAAGAATATGGTCCTGCCCTCCACCTTAGGCTGATAACAGGCAACTGCAACGGGAGCAATTTGGACTTGGATTCTCTATTCACTGGCTTAAGCACAGGACTCTTATTAAAAAAAAAAAGTCAGCACTATTTCCAGTGCAAACGTATTATGCTTTCTACATTGCATACGAGTCACAAAGTCCTGGGCTATAGTAGGAATTAAAACATGTAGTGAAGTTTTCTTTGCAAGCCATTAAGAAATAAAGTTAACTGTGGTTTTGAGCTTCAAACGCAACTAGGAAGCAAAATATAATTAAGGAAGATGAATTTCATGCTGTGAGGTATTAACTGGCTAACTTCAGAAATGTTATGTCTATTTGGGGATGTCTTTTTAGGCTCCCACTATCACCAAGGAGGTCAGAGATGCTCAGAGTTACTGCAGGCCCTAGAATATTCTTTGTCTTATTAGCAAACTAACTGCAACCCCGAATCCTGCTAAATAACAATGGTGCTCAATGCCTAAACTCCTAGATACAGACAATGTGGTACAGTGATTAGACAGCCATTGGGCCTTACGGTGACCTTGGGGATATTACCCAAATTTTTCTGCCTAAACTTATTCATCGGTACAATGGAAATAATGACAATGGTACCTTACAAGACTGTTGTGATGTTCAAATAAAGTAATATAGATAAAACACTTGGAGTAGTATGTGGTATATGGTAAGTACTTAAGTTAGCAATTACTATTGTGACCAGTGCTTCTGGCCCCAAAGAGATAAAGAAAACGATGATAATGATCAACAACATCACTATTAAGGATAAAGCCTGGTGGGCTTGTCCTCCTCCTGCCCCGCTGAGATGCAGGCTGGCAGCAACCTCCGGATGGGAAACTGACCTGATAGAAGTGATGAGACTCTTGATGGAGTCGGACACTGTATGGGAATGTCCAGCCAGTACAGACCAGGTGGGTGGGTCTTTGGGGTTGATGGCCAGAGAGCGTGCAGTGCGAATGAGGTACGATGAACTCTCCAGCATGGTCTTGGCTGAAACCAGGATTGGTTCCTGTGCCTGCGAACCCTGAGACCAAACGGCAGAGAAATCAAAGTCAGGGTCGAAGATACGAGTGAATGAGGTGGGCCCTGAAAGGTCCTGTTCTTTGCCAAATCACCACCTCGGCCCTTTGAAGGAGACAAAGAGGGCAGGGAACCATGAAGACCAGATTACCCGGGGTCTGCACGGTGGGGACTTAAACCCATGTTTGCCCCTTAACTAGCATTTTTGAGTGTGACACATTCCAAGAATCACCCCAAACCTAGGCAGTAAGATTGTTCTCTACATATATGTCATCTCTCAAGAGAGGTGGAGTCACTGTGTTTCACTCACTGTGCACATGCCATGGGGGACAAGAGTAACAGTCGCAGGCATATTGACAGAAAGAGCTTTCGGAGTTTTGACTATTAACTCATTCGGTGCCACACAGAGTTAGCCAAAGACCTTAATGTGATCTTCCTGCACAAATGCCCTACCTCGGAGCTGATCTGGGCGGGAATGCTGACAAACTCAGGGTTCGAGGCGAACGCCGTCAGGTTCTCCACAGCTTCAATCAAGGGTGCGGTGGCCATGCGACACTTACTGCGGTTGTCTTCAGAGAAATCCCCATCCAGGGCCTGATGGGGCAAAACACAGAGATTCTGCCTGATTGAGAAGCACAAGTCATTCCTGAACCACAGGAATCACCTCTGAGTGAAAGAAGGTGGTTCAATGGGAACACTGAAAATGTTTGGTGACTTCATAACCAATAAATAAGAACTGATTAAAGAGACCCCCGCCATCAAGCAGAGGGGCCCCGTTAGCAGTTGTGAAGAATTAAAGACAAATGGGTAGCTCACAAGACAATGGCCTCCACAGTCAATGTCCCTTTCCCAGGAAACAGAGACACAGATTTAAACAGCAGCCTGCTCTTCAACGCCCCGTGACCCCCTGCACCAGACCATGCAGCGGAATGACTTTCCTCTTCACTTCTGAGACTAGAATCCTTCGGATCTTCGCCTTCATTTTACTCAGATTAAATCTATTCTCTTCCAAACAATAAACATACTTTATTGTATTTTAAAGCAGTACTTTTAACTTTTTCTAAGTTTTACCTGGATGTTCCCTAATGACCGATGCAGGCAAGGTGGGCATAACTGTCATCATTTGGAAATGAACACAGTGGAATCCAATGGGAAGGAATAGACGAGAACTATCCCCAGCCATACAAACAAATCTCAAACATAATATTTAACAAAACAGGCCACCCACAAATGGGTACCTCCTGTACAATTCCATTAGTACCAAGTGCAAACACAGGTGGCCCTCCTAATCTAGGGTGTGAGAAGAGCAGATAAGACCAGAGAAAGCACAAGGAAAGTTTCTGTGTGCCAATAACATTCTGTTTCTTAATCTGGCTAGAGTTACCAAGGTGTGTTCCACTGGAGAAAATTCACTGGACTCTACACACAACGTGTTTTCTCTCTATGTATCTTACGCTTCATAATTAAAAAACAATACAAAACAAAACTAACAGCAGGTAACACAATGGCATTGAGTGATCAGGCCTATTGCTGATTTATGGCCTGGATGGATGAGAATCCAGGAATGTGGCCTGTGATCCATGCCAGACTGCCTCACAAAGGGTTAACACTTCGATGCGGTTCCCAGCCCTGGACTCTACCTCCTCAGGATCAAGGCTGTTAGAACCTACAGCCTGTGATCCAATGACAGAAACCCTCCCTCCCAGCAAAAGGCTACCCTTGAGAAGGCAGTTATGTTTGCAGAAGAACGCAAATTTCCTTGTTAAATGACCAATGAAACTTTTAACTTAACCCTTATGAGCAACATATAAAGCCAATTTAGACAACTGGGATCAAAAAAACAGGGGCACTGGCATCACCAAGCATAGCAGATCTGAGATGGGAGCATTTCTGTTTTCCAGTAAAGCAAGAGGAGGCAAGCACCATTGGTTTGAAGGCCATTTCTGAATAACAACTACATTCCAATCAAGCCTTGGCAGCTTGGGACAATAATTACATACCCACAATGTTAATATTTTCAGAGGAATTCCCGCAAGCCTGGCTAATTTATTGTTTTTTGCTAATACAGTGCCTGGCTCGCCTTGGCTCATGCCCTTCCCCCATCTGACAGGCCCTGACCCTACCCTCACCTCTCCAGTTCTGTCATTCTTCCAGGCCCGATGGAAACCCTTGCACACTGGCTACTTCTTGCTCACATTTAAACCTCATTTCTCACTACCACTGACATACTTGGTAAACGTTGATTTATGTTGCCGGCACTGGCCAGGTAGAAGTGGACCACCCTGGCACTCTGATCTTGTTGCACTGTTAATATTGCTCTGAAGTTTGGTAGATCCCTGGAGGTCAGGATTTACCAGACTTCAGGGCAATTTGAGAACACCAGTGCCAGGCAGGGTGGGTGCCCCTCAGCAGGTGCCTGACACAGGTGGACCCAAACATAGGCAAAGGAGTGAAGCAAGCTGATTGCAAGAGTGGACTTTGGAGTGGAAGAAACTCAGGTCCCAGCCCCACCAGTGGATACATGGCTTTCTCCAATCATATCCTTTCAGCTGGGATCACACAACTTCTAGCTTAACAGGAGATGCTCAGCCTTCCCTTGGTGCTGCTCCCCCTTCCTGCTTCTTACCTCTCCGCGCTTTTCTCTTCCCCTTTCTGCTCCCACAACCTCTCAGTCTATTGGGAAGAAGGGCAGCCAATCAAGCCACCAACCCTAAGCTGAACTTCTTCAAACTGAGAAGATGACTCTACTCAAGGGAAATCTCAAGGAATGGTTTTCTAATTGTGTAGGTTTCATAGACAGCGCTACTAGAATAAAGATGGGGTTTTTGTTTGTTTGTTTGGGGCTTTTGTTTTGAGCATAGGCCTTAAAATCATATTAACATATAGCCCATTGCTATTTGCAGGTCAGAGCCTTGAATAACATGACCTAGAATAGCAAGCTACAGCAATCATCTTCCATTCTCAAAAAGGACAAGTTACTTCATCCAAAGAAGGCATCCGGCATCAGAAAGGATAGTTTGCACAGGTATTATTTCACTCTAAACTCTGCTTCCATTGGGCACAGCAGAGCCACTCAAGTGAACTGAATACTCAAAGCTGCCCAATGGTGAAATTTCAAGCATGAGAGTTTCCATGTCACAGAACGTCTGGCATACCAGCCATAATGATGAAAGGGTAAATTTACTTAGCCATATATCCAGGCCCCACCAGGACAAGAACACTTCCAAACCCGGAGCCTGCTCCAAGTGTTCCCCCTTAGCAAAATACCATAGAGACCTGGAAGAAACAATTTCTGTGAATGCACAAAATCAAAGACTCATGAACTTCGGGGATTAGAGGGGACCCTAAGGACAGTTGAAGCTTAAACCCCCAATTCTCCAGACAATAAAACCAGTACCTGGAAAGTGACATGACTTGACAAGGTCACCTTGCTACTCACTGGCATGCTTCAAACAATGATGCGAGCCTCCTGGCTCCCTTCTCTCCTGCTGACCTTAGACAAAGGCAACAGAACAAGCAGTAAAAAGCCCAAGAGCCTTTTTCCTTTTCCTTTTCAAGAAACCACTTTCCCAATCCAAACATAGGGATGACCAAGAAAGCATACTCACGGCCAAGTCAAATTCGATTAAAGAGAGCTGGATCGGGTGTCTGTGGTACACACTGAAAGTGCTTAACTGCAAAAACCCCGAACTTTAACTCTGCTGTGAGGGGCAAGGCCAAACTTCAACTTCTCAGAAAAACAAATGCTGCTGTTGCATAATTTCTACTTGGCACTCAAATGTGAGTGACTGCACATTTAAAATAACATTCCATTCCACACATCTGATTCAAGACTAGGTAATGAGCTGAATGAAGAGAGAAAGGCAGGCAACAGAGTGCGTGGTGACTCGGAGACACAGCCGCTGTGGTTAGGGGTGTGCATCTTTCTACCATACCCAGCATTTAGAGCCATCCCTGGCAGAAGGCAGAAATACAGAAATGGATTCTCACGCAGCCCTGCTCTGGGATTTTACAGAGAGCCATCAGTAGTGACTGATGCTAATGAGCCACTGTGTGAGGTAATCTGCTCCTGCCCCCTCGTGCTTCTCCTGGTGGCTCCCCTCCCTTCTTCATGACTATAAGGGTGTGGCAGCTGAGATTTAGGCTTGGGCACATCCTCACGGTTAAAAGAAAAAAAACAGCATTAAGCAGCACATAAAACTTAAGAGTAATATGCAGCTATGAGGGCAGCTGTCTTAAGCACTTAGGGAATTAAATATTCATTTGTTTTTCTGTTTGAGAGAATACATAACCATTCCTTCAAACAGGAAAATGTTCAGTATATAGTACCATGTGCTACAGTGAAACGACCTTTACCACTTTCCTGTTAGTAAATTAAAAGCAAAGCTCATGGCTTCCAGCAAACCCTGCCACGCGATGGGAATTGAAAAACCAGGCCCATTTGCACACGCTGAGGGGCAACATGTTCATTTCTGTTCCTCTTGCATTGCTCCTCGTTCCCGGGGTGCTCCAGGAGGCAGAGGCCTTTATCTTTTCCACGTTACAACCCCCCGACATTCCTCCTCTGATGTTCTGTACAGGCCTATCTTTTAGGCCATCACAAGAGCTCATTTGCTGCAGGGAATTGCAAAGAGGGTTTGACACTGTGAGGAGAATCTGAAAAGAACATGAGATCTTAACAGAGATGCTTTATATAGAGATAGGTCAGGATTTAAAACCGAAGAGGAGGCAGACAAGAAAGGGCTCCAGGAATTTCTACAGAATAAAGAGTGTCTTTCCTTTTTTTTACCCCATTGGTCCATCTAAATATAATGTTTTTTAACAACCACAAAATGATCGATTTTAACTGAGACAAGCTCATTACACAGCAACCAACGATGTCACTGCTGTCAACTCTGTTGCTCTTTCCACCCTCACCTCCCCAGACTCACATACAAGCCCTGCAAACACAGCAAGGTCTTTCCTCCCAGGCTGGAGAGATGACTTTGTCTCTCCATCCCAAGAGGTGAACAGCACGCCAGGGCTGAAAGCAGCGGCTCTGGGGCCTGGGTTTGAATTCTGCCCTACCACTTCCTGGCTGGGTCACCTTGGTAAAGTTACTTAACCTCTTTGTGCCTCAGGTTCCCACCTGTAAAATGCGGTAAGCACAGGGTGGTTGTATGGAGTGAACGAGTAACATACCCAAAGCACCAAATACACATTTGTAAATGTAAGCTTTATTACTTCCTAATTACTGTGAACTACGATGGTAATTCAGGTAACCTGCCACCAGGATCATGGGGCACCTGGACACTGGCTTTATTCATTTTCAACTGAGCTTACTCTTGCCTTCAAATAGGGAGGGGTTTTTGTTTGCTCATTTCTTAAAAAAGACTCTTTGTTTCAATAGCTAAGAAGCTGCTGACTGGGGTGCGAGCCCCATGTGCTGACCGCCAGCTTCCAGCTGGTGCTGGGCTGGGTGTTCTCTCCTTTTGCCTCTACTTGGTCATCCTGTTGACTAATTTCTGCATACAATTGCACTGGTTTTTTGTAGTCAAAATAAAGTGAGGTGTGCAGTGTCCTATCCTCTGGAGAGAACTGGGAAAACTTCTTCCTCTAGGACTTGTCCCAGCAGTAAAGCCAACCCTCCCATCTGAATGAACACAAAACCCTGAAGTAAAAAGTGTTAACTCCTTCAATGCCTTTCCCTTTAGTGGCGTCCAGGGTTTAACACAGAACTGGTATCCTGCCTCCCATGACAATGCTCCTTTGAAGGCTGGGGCTGTGGAGGGAGCTGGGGAGATGGTGCTGGGCCTTCTGCCTGTGGTCTGTTGTCCAGGCTGTGGCTGTGTTCCCACAGGCCAGCTGCCTGCTGCCTGCTTGGTCCTGGCTGAGGGCAGACTGTGTTTGTGGCTTTATCACCCATCTACAAGTACTACGGCCTAGTGATTCCCACTTGCTTCTTGCAAGTGAACCCTGCCTGCCCGCCACATCCCCATATACCTTAATGCAAAGGTGAATTTGCTACAAACACCAGAGGCTCTATTTTGAAAAGTTGATGCTCCACTTAAAAAATTCAAACAGCTATAAACAGAATTAATATCACAGGAATGATGAAAATGTTTTAAGTGATTTTTCCAAAATTTCCCATTCCCTTCTCCTTCTACCTACTCTCTTGGTCCAGATATATCCAGCAACAATGAGAGAGCCCTCTACCAGCCTACCCAAAAACGCCATAAGTAAACATATCGTTTAAGTAAAATCAGAGTATTTGCTACACAAGCATAGCGCTAACAGAGGCCCTATAACCAATCCTTTCCCATCAGAGTTCTGTCCCTAAGTTCCTCATGTACAGAATTTGGGAGGCCTCCCTCCCCACCAGCTAAAAGGTTAGTAGAGGGCAAGGCTGTTGGTTTTTCATGAAGAGTATCTCCATTAGTAAGGGATGCCTCTTCAGTGACATAAACCGTAAGACTGAATTAGAAGTTAAGCTTCACTAGCCAAGGAGAGGAGCGGAGCTTAAATCTTGTTCCCCTTCCCGCTCCGGAACAGGAGTTGAATAAGGCCTATAATCCAGCTACCTACCTTGATGGTCTTCACCAGGTTGGCAGTGCTGTTGGCGACTTCCTTGGCTGACTGGACAAAGTGCCTCTTGGCTACTGGGTTGGCCGTCTTGGATGAGGCGATGCGGCAGGCATTGCACAAGGCTGATGTGTGCTTGGCAACAATGGTGGCAGCTGACAGGACCTACAAAGCATGGAGCTAGGTTGGGGGTACCCCATGCTACAGTGCAGAGGGGTCCACCCTGGTCCTCGGCCCTGGGTTCCTGTTCAACTCACATGTTCAGAGCCTATGTAATTACAAGCATGTCTAGTTCTGCCACCCTCAAAGTCACTCCAAGAAAGAGGACGGCAAGAAATGTTAAGCAAAGATAATAAAGAAAGAACAAGAAAAAAGGAGGTGCTGACATAGTGGTGGGATAGGCTGAGCCCCACGTAGTCTTAAAGGAGATGTAATCAGTTAGCCTTTGGAATCCCACATAGGAGGTCCAGGGTGTAGAATCTAGACCAAGGTTTACACATACACAATTTTAAGTTTTCTAGTAGTCACCTTAAAGTAAGTAGAGAAACAAGAGAAATTAATGAAATAATTTCTTCTATTTAACTTGGTATATCCAAAAATTTCATCATATAATCAATTTAAAAATATTACTGAGATTTTATCATCTTTTTTCATACCAAGTCTTTGAAATTCAGGGTGTACTGCATATTCACAACCCATCGCAATTCAGACTAGTTCCATTTCAGGTGCTTAACAGCCACATGTAGCCAGTGGCCATCAGACTGTAGAGCCCAGATCCAGATGAGAAAATTACATATCAAGGTGCAACAGCTCCCTTCTCATCCATGGGAGAGCTGCTGACATCTACTGAGGTGTCTGGCTCAGGAAGTTCCACAGGCTCCACCCCGCCAGCCTCAACTGATTTGCTCTCCTGAATCCACCTGTTCTGCTTTGCTGAGGCTGGTAACACCCCTTTGGCCTTGCTGGATGGGTAAGGACTCCCAGACACACCAGCTCTCGGGGCTGCTTTAGGTCTACATGGTCCTTGTGTTTCCTTCTTTGTTCAGGTCCTTCTCCCGCCTCAAGAATGTGGGCCCCAGGTTGATGGTAGACATGTCACTAACAAGACTGCCTCCGCCACCCCCATTCCATCCAGTTCTCCTTCCTTTCAGTACACACTGTTTTAATAAGTGACCGGTACCCTATGCCACTCAGGTATGAGACATGTTATGGAATGTCACACACACTGGCTCTTCGTCAAATGGCACTCTGGCTTCTTTCTGTGCTACAGATTCTACCCAACTTTGAGGCCCGGTTCAGGGCCGTCCTTTCTGGGAAGTGAGCCCCGACAGCCCCCTTGGAGAATTAATCACACCTTCCTTTGCACATCCCTGGCACTGTCATCATGCATGGCATTTTCCAAACTTTGCCCAACACACTAAGAGCCAAGGGGTAGAAAATGGAGCCCTGCACACACTGACCCCTTACAGCTAAGCACAGAACAAGCCCTCAATGCATGTCCCCTGAAATGAAGACTCCTTGTGAATCTCACTGTGATTACTTCACTCCTTTTGCCTTCTGGCACCCCATTTCAAGGTACTTACAAATTTCCAGATCCATCATATTTTGCAATATTTGTCCCCACCCAAGTCATTATCTACAGTGCTGGCATTTAGCTACCTTTGCAAGCTCTGAAAGAACAAGATTCTTTATTAATTTCTCATAGCCTCCCACAACCTACCTAGAGGAGCTGCTTAAGGGCTTGAAATCTTACATCCTCCCCAACAGTTACCTGTGATGGGCTGCTGCCAGGGTCCACCAAGTTCTGGCATGCCATCTGGATGGCCTGGTTAGCCCTGGCAAACTGGATGGGGTCCACTAGGCCCTGGTGGCCTGCCTGGCTGTTTGGATCAGAGATGCCAACCAAGTATGCAGCCTAGAAAGGGAAGAGAAAAACCACAGCTCAGGCTCTATGCTCCCACGTGAGCCTGTCGGGGATGATGGTCCGCACTATATATGCTGCTGTCACACTCAGGCACTGCTTAGTTAAACTGGTCAAGGTCATCTCATCCCACTCACCAATAAGGGTGTAGTAATGAACAGGCTTATGCCAGCTTGACATGCCAGCAGGAGTTTATCACAAGCTCATGGAACAAAGTCTCCTTGTTCTTAGGAGAGAGCCTCAAGAAATTCTTCTTTGGGGGCATGGATAAGGATGGACACAGCCCTGACTACTCTGGCAGCTGTTTTGTGATCACGAGGCTGCCCAGCCTCCGAATGAAGCTGACTCTTTGGCTGGCAGACAGGAGAGGCAGAAAACAGTGGGTGCATGCAGACCAATGGCGTGGAGCTGCTGGGTCAGCCAACTTTGGAGCCTGCCCTGTCCTAGGGTTCCTCATCTCATAGCTTACCGAAGCATGTCCTTATTGCTTAGGTCAGTATTTTCAATAGCAGAAGGGATCTTAATTCTGTAATTGAGTAAGATGGCCCAGAAAAAAACAACAACAAAAGAGACAGCATTTGGTTCCCAAGAGGACAAGAGGGCACAAAGGAAGGTCTTCTCTTTGCAATTCCGTTTAGATGTGTCAGCCAAATAAAAGAGAAAAAATGAATCTGTGCACAGGAATTTTATCTTATTTCATTTCCCCTGAGATCTGAGGGGAAGGATGAAGGTAGAGAATTTCATCCCCTAAACTAGTAATGTTTCTCTGTGGTTCAGTAAAATCTTCTAAGTTCAAGGTAATTGTCAAATGATGAACCCGTTAAAGTAGCTGCTGACATCTTTGAAGCTTCTGTCATAGGAGGTCAATCATCATTGAAAATACACAGGATAGTCAAAGAAGGGCAAGGAATGTGCCATATCATTTCTCTGCATGATGGCATCTAATTTTTTTCTCTCTCTGATCCTAAAAAGAGCATGATGAAAGAGTTTTGCATTTCTAAAGCCTCAGCAAATTTAAATTATTTAGTGCTTATTTTTCTACCCCAAACAACTCATCTATAATAAAAACTTTTAAAACGATTGAAATGTTGGCCTCTGAACCTATATGCTGGGTCTGTACTGAGTCTCGCCGTGCTCCCCAGCCTGGCCCATGGCTGCTCTGCTCCTGGGGGTTAACTGGCTCATGTTTTGTGTAAATGCCCCAGCCAGCACAGAAGCCACTGTCTTTCCCATGGTTTCTGTGGTGGTACTTGGAGAAACAGGTGCAGCTGGAGTTCCCCCGCACCTCCCACAGGGATCTGGCACAGGGCACATGGGTGTATCAGGACCAGCCCCTTACCTGGGCTGCGGCCTCTGTCAGTCCACAGAGAGCCTTGGATGCAATCCCCACACATTCCCCAAAGGCAGGGAGGTCCCCAGTCTTGGCATTCTGTGAAATCCCTGCCATCGATTCACCCAGAACCTGCAAAACAAACGGCCAGCAACATTCTCTATCCAGCATTGCCTCAAACCAAGGGGTAAAGGAGGCTACACTCCAACTTTAACATTCAAGGCAACTGAATTTGGAACATTTGACATTTTCTCCTTTATTTGTATTAAGAAGAGATGGAAGAGAATTACATCATTTCCATTCCACAAAGAGATATGTACAATGAAAGTATAACCCCAAAGTTATCTATATTCCAAGGAGTTACAGTTAATATACACAGACTATATAGTAGAGTCTATAAAAGGCAACTCATAGGTGAACGGTCTAAACTGAGAACTAGTTCCTAGAATATAAAAATCATATCCACTGAGCTGTAGGTGAGGTCATAAACAGAAAGCAGGAGACTCACCCTTCCAGATATCATTTGTCTAGTTACTGACAATAAAATTTAAATAGAGATCTTTGTTAAGTGTGTTTCCTGAAAACTATAAGAATTTTGCCTTATTTTGAAAATCGCTGGTATGGTGTGTTCTTTCTTCAGAGATCTTTACAATAACAGCTAAAAGAGATTTTAGTGTTCAGAATCCAATTCAGAGTGGTCACGCATCCTGTACAAGGTCACAGTGAAGGTCACATGGGCAGGTACAGGGTGCACGATACGAATCTGATGTTCCCTCACTATGTCCCAGGAGGGCTGGTCATATTTTCCTGGGCAACAATGATGGAACCGAAGGATGTCTTACCCTTTGGAGAGACTATGGTATTGCCAGGTCTAGAACCCAAAGCAGAGACCATTTGTCAATAAGCCATCTTGGAAGGGAATAAATTTCCTAAAATTGCTTAGATATACAAAATAATCCAGTTTACATAAGGACTTGCCAAAAAAAAAAAAAAAAAGAAGGTAGAGGGTAGTTTCATGTACACTATTTCTCCCTCCCTCCTAAGCTCACATTCCTCTTTAAGAAGGAACCATTTCTTTAGATCTGAGTGTGTACACATCCTTCCCTTAGACAATCATAATTCCATAAAAGGTACTGGATGAGGATATTCTGGTTTTAGCCTAAATCAAACTGAGTCCTTCTGACACTACCAATACAGATGTTTCCCTGCTAGAATAAAAGTAACCATGTTCCAGCTACAAAGCCAGCTTGCAACAACTCGACATCCATTCATCTGATGAAGGTGAAATTTTCACATTCTCAAAAGACATTGGTACGATTACTACAGAGGAGTGTTTCTCAACAGTTTGTTTGTTTTTTTCATTATTGTTCCACTAAGGAGCCATTTAAGTTTTTTTTCCCTAATCAAATACCAAAGAACAAGATTTCGTTGAGTAAGCTTAAGATAGGAGCAGGGTAACAAGCCATTACATTAACTTAAATTTTTTCAACACCTCTCCAACATCCTACCAAAACAAAACAATTTCACCCTCCTTGAGAATGCATGCCATGAATAGACTGCAAAAGAACACACAAGAGGATCCCACGTAAGTCAAGTCACTGAAGGACTTTCCAAATCAGTCCCAGTGTAGAAAACACACGATTTGACTCACAATAAGACCCAGTTGTGAAAAAAGAGAGGAAAGGGTTCTCAAAGTATGGTTCCTGGACCACAGGGGCAGGACCCGGGAGATAGTCTGAAATGTAGAATCTCAGCTTCATCTCAGATCTACTGAAACAGAAACTTGGGGGTAGGCAATCTGTATTTAACAAGCCCTCCAGGTGATTCTGATGCACCCTCAAGTTTGAGAAGCTCCTGAGCAAAGGGCTCCACAAGGCTTCACGCTACATGCGGCTAGCCCTGCAGACCAGCCACGGGCAGATGCACATAAGGCACGTCTAAACTTCTCCCCACATTGACAAGCAATGCTAACTTCTGACTTATGGTACAGACAGTCTTACCTTGGAGTTTTCCATCACACTCTCAATGCAGTCAAAGTAAGAGAGGTCACTAACAGGTTCATTAGGATTGTCCAACATCCCCTTCACAGTCTACAGAAGAAGAACACAACATAAAAAGCAAGCAAACGTCATACAGCAAGAGAAATGCAACATCAACTACCAACTATCAACTTTCCCTCCATATATAAGTTTCTGGTCATAATCACTTTTACTCAGATTTTTGAGAATTTAGATCATGACATCATGACTTCAGATTTCCTGTTAGCAGCAACACAATGCTCATTATAGGGGAGCAGGTCTCTGGTTAGCTTTGCCAGAGATTAGAATCTCTTGTTTTCAGTTTTAGAGGAGAAGAAACAAAGTAAACACAGAAGGATGGCATTTAAAACAGATTAGAACATTACTATAAGGCAATACATGCATGGTCAATTAGCACAATTTCTCTGCAGGATAATTCTAAGGAGTTTAAATTTCAAAAGGCCATTCATCCATTTCTTCATGACTAGTAAGAACCCTCAGTTTTTCCAATTTTGGAACATTTTAATGGGAAGGCAAGAAAGAAGGTAATTTCCCCAAACTGCCCATTGCGATGGTTCATTTGTTTTTAATTTAAACAGTATAGAAAATATTTATTGTTGTTTCGGTCCTCATCAAGGAAATAAATGGGTATAGGGGCCTGGCTCTCTGTCTCTAAGCCACTGAAAACCATGGCTAGCTCAGTCATGGCACTGTAATGACCTTTGATCACCACTTGTAAGGGACTTTTCCTGGGGATGCAGCCATTTATCCTCCTCCCCAGGGAGCGAGAATGTACATTAGGACCCAGCAATCTTTGGGACACAGCCAACAAAAAGACAGTCATTTGAGTTACAAAGGCTGGTGGGGGGCTGGGAGATAAGGAAGGGGAACTGCTGAGCTGTTAAAAATGGGAGGGAAAGAGGGCAGTGTAAGGAATGAGCTCATTTCATTCAAGAACCTCCTCCCACTCCTTGGATAATCAAAATTGTTTTAGTAACAGCAATCCTAAAACAGTCATATTTTTCAAACAAGGATATCAATAAGGGACGGAGTATTGGCACCCAGGCCAACACAGCTCATTTAGGTCAACAGCCTACATATTTATATTTGCAAATGTGAAAAGAGCAGAATAGGGTAGTAATTCAGCCAATGTAAGAAACATTCTCAACTGTTTTCAGAATGCTTCAGTCCTGTGATAACAATCCCCTTCTCACTTCCAGCTGTGCACAATGGCCTAGTGCCAGTACCAGGGCCTCAATCAAATGCTTCAGGAGCTGCAGTGGGTATTCCCACCATGCCAGACCCATGCTGATTTATCCAGAAATGGAAGGTACCTTGGGACAATCAACCCACATCTACTGAGATACCCATCTGGCACCTCAATATTATAACCTGCATTGGTTAGGACTGCAGGTTAGGACATACAAGTAGGTACACTGATTTTATGTTTACCCACACACACATTCTATGGGGATACATAACTTTTCCATAAATAACATGAGTATGAGTATAAAATGAAAAGTGCCCACACTGTGTTCTGGGCCCTTAGGGGACCCACAGCCACCTTGACTGTGTAAGTAGTATTAGTCCTAGGATTCCTCTTACATATCCCCTATATGGTACAGACACAATATATGGGAAAATCATTTTTACTCAAAAGCACAGCTATCCCAGCCTCTAGCGCTCTCCCCATTGTTCCAGAACAATCTCTCCAATATTTTTTAGGTAAAAATTGCTGATCTTCAGCCTACACCCGACATCACAGGCCTCTTCCTGTTTGAAATAAAGAATCCTTTAACAAAATACATCTCCTCCTGCTGGAAAAATGAGAAGCAGGAACGATAATCCCAACTAAATCTAGTTTATCTTAGTTTCTTTCCACTTGGATTGCAACTTTGGCCTTAACAGCCTCCGAGGAAAGATAAAAGGCAAGGACAGAGAAGAGAAAACTAGCCCTATAGGGAAAGAACAGACACAGACAAAGACAGACAGACACACAGACACAGACACTCCCTCTCTCAAGTCCTCAGCAGCCTTCCCAGGGACCCAGGGACCTACCTCGAGCTCCCGCAGGGCATTATCGCACTCTTTCTGGCCCGGAGCTTGTTGGGTACACAGAGTGATGAGTTGATTGATGCTCTCTGTCACAGCTCTGTGACAGAAACAGAATTTTTTTTTTTTTTTAAGATCAACAGTAATTTCCCCTACAATGCTTTGCAGGCTCACCAGAAATGCAATTAATTCACTATTTCGGCTCGGGTCCCCAGGAGAACTCTTCCACAGAGGCTCTATACAACCAAAAACAAACCATACCCAGGGAAGACAGAAAGAGAAACCCTATCTTGCTCTGATAATTCATTTGCTAGACCTGGAAGGGGTCCTAATACAGTTGACCTTTGAACAACATGGGTTTGCACTGTGCAAATCTGTTTATAGGTGGGTGGTTTTTTTTTGTTTTTTTTTTTTCAGTAAAAGTCACACCAGTGTGTCTACCGCTCCTTTCTCCCCTTCCAACTCTTCTACCTCTGCCACCTCTCAGACAGCAAGATGAACCCCTCTTCCTCCACTGCCTACTCAATGTGACAGGGATGAGGATGAAGACCTTTATGATGATCCACTTCCATTTAGTGAAAAGTACATTTTCTCCTCCTTATCATTTTGTTAGTAGCTCAACTTATGGCAAGAATACAGTACACAATACATTAACATACAACATACAAACTATATGTTAACTGTTTATGGTATCAGCAAGGCTTCCAGTCAACAGTAGGCTGTTGGTAAAGTTTAGGGAAGCAAAAGCTATACACGAATTTTTGACTGTGCAGGAGTCAGTGCCCCTAACCTTTGCATTGGTCAAGGGTCAACTGTAGTTTTGCTAAGAAAGCTAATACATTCATAAGAAAGAATTTGCAACAAGCAAATAGACCATATTTGCACTATTTAAGACCCTTAATCAGCAGCCCCCAAGGAACAAGACAACCTGAACAATTTGGAATATTTTGTACATTTTTTAACACACAGACATAAAGTGAACTGTGCCTATGATTTTAAAATTTCTTCCTTCCATTAAATTTTATGTGATTGACTGGTTCCTAAAAGCGACCACAAAATTATTCATTAAAATACCTATTTTCTTTGTTAACATTAACAGAAATAAACTAGGGACTCTTATATGACTTTACTTGTTTCTATTCTTAGAACATAAGAGGTAGCCCAGATTTTTCTACATTGACAAGCACTCTGTCCCTCCTGGGCAGCCCCTGTTTAATTTGTCTGAGCTCATGACATGGATAATTTTGAAAGTCATGGCCATTTGTAGTTAACTTTTTATAAAGTGTAAGATATGGGTCATAGTTCTTTTAAAAATTGTTTTGCATATGTAAGCCCAATAGTTCCAGCCCCATTTGTTGAAAAAGACAATCTTTTCCCCATTGATTCGTGTTGCACTGATCTACATGGTCAATGTTTTGTCAATACCACACTGTTTTAATGACTAGCTTTATACTAAGTCTTAAAATTGAAAACCCATGCATTTTATAAATGAAAAATCTGAGATAACTCCCAAAGAGGATGCTACAAATAAGCAGTAGAAGTAAGACGTAAACTCATGCCTTTCTGACTCCAAAACCAAATACATAGTTCTTTTCTGCAGTGTCATAACTGGTCCACACTTCTGGCAGGGCCCCGAATTCTACTCAGTTTCTAACCACTGCAGCTTTGGCAAGTTAAACAAAAATAAAATAGGCACATATTGCTGTTAATCACCAACACTAATATAAAAGATGCCTCATTTTATTAGTTAAATTGGCTTTGCAGCTTCCCACAGAATATCAAATTAGACAGAAAATGATGTTGCCAATGTACAAAAGCAAGCAGCTTAATTATTTGATGAGGAGATACTGCTTTCAATTTTAAATTGAGCTAGGGTGATAGGAAAAATTCTAAAATAGTTTTTGTAAGATTGACTCTGGTGATTTATTTATTTGGGGACCACTATTTAATTAAGGTGTCATTGGGAAGCACCGTGCTGTCCATGGTGCAAAGCAAAACAAGAATAAGGAGACAGCCGGACAATCCCCAGTTCCAAGGACTGTGGAGGGGTGTAGTCCTCAATGTCCGCATTTAAAGTACCCCCTGGGGAGAGCAGCACCCTGTTCTCCGTGGTGGTGGCTTTGAGACACACTTCTGAGATAGGCTGGCATATATCAACATCATAATGGCATAATCGTTTGGTGCTATTTCCACATATCACAGAAGCTTTCTGTTTAGCTTAATTCTCTCTGTGTTTCCTGTTTATCTGTGTTTTTAAAAAACCGTGTTACTATATAAAAGTTTCTTCCATTAAAAACTAAGTGTTTATAACTGGTGAATCCAGAGGATATACAGCTGTGGGAAAGCTGCCAGTTTTCCTCATCTCTTAAATTTTTCTGTAGATTTAAAGTTTTTTCAAATAAAAACTTGGGACAAAAACCAACAGACTAAGGGTTTGTAGTTGGGTAATCCACAAAAGTCCCAGCCCAGCATCGCGTGTCTAAGTGAGATGCTTGGATAATACTGATCCAAAACTAAGAAGCATTATTTAGCTATCACAAATTCCCGTAACTCATGTTACAGTCGGGATTAAACAGCTAAATAAGTGCTAAGTGGTCCAGAGGCAAACGGTTATGTAAATTTGACAATGAAAAATAATATTTATGTTTTAAACCCCAGCAGTTATCTATGAGCAAAGAATATGGAGCAACCCAAATATGCAACAATAAAGGATTAAATAAATATACAGCCCACAACAGAATCCTGGGGACCCATTAAAAGTCATTTCCTAATGTCACAGATGAATATATGTGTTACATGATTAAGGAAAATAAAATTTACAAGAGAGCATAAATAGAATGGGCCTACCGCTCTAAAAATAAACATATATATGCGTAGAAAATGATAGAATGACATATATTAAAATGTGAAGCGACTTTATGTTATTTTGAAAGAAAAACTTTCAATAAATCTACCCCCATTAGAAATTAAATAATTTACATTATCATAAAAAATATGGCCAAAATTAGAACGGTCTGTGGTCTTTGTAAATCCAAATAGGTCTGAAGTATACTTTGATTTTTTTTTTACAATTTTTTTTAATGATCAAAGCTACATAAGTTCATTTTGAAAAATACAAAAAAGCTAAATAACCATAATGCTACCTTCCAGAAACAGTGTTTTCATCTAGGCTTATCTATCCCCTCTTAGTTTCTAAAAAATTGGGATGTACAACTTCAATGGTTAAAAAGGGTTAAGGCAAAAAATTATTTAGTGTTCAGAGATGCTGAATTGATTCAATTGAAGTGTGAGAGCTCTGGCTGGAAGTTTCAAGTAGATACAGAATTGGGGAGGAGTGTGAGAAGAATCAACCGCTTGGTGCTTTTGATGATCTATTTCGCACAAGTCACCCAGTCAGGAGCTTAGAGGGTAAAAAGCAGTAGCAGACACCTCTCTTCCTGCCTCCAGGGAAGAGGCACCTGGGAAAGGAGGAAAGAGCAAATCGAAATTGACCTAGCTGTATTCCCAGGGTCCTGTTATGTCAAGGCACAGATATTAAAAAATAATCTAGGCTGGGTGCGGTGGCTCACGCCTAGAATCCCAGCACTTTTGGAGGCCGACGCGGGTGGATCACTAGGTCAGGAGTTTGAGACCAGCCTGGCCAACATGGTGAAACCCCGTCTCTACTAAAAATACAAAAATTAGAGGCCGGGCGTGGTGGCTCATGCCTGTAATCCCAGCACTTTGGGAGGCCGAGGCAGGTGGATCTTGAGGTCTGGAGTTCAAGACCAGACTGGCCAAGATGGTGAAACCCCATCTCTACTAAAGATACAAAAAATTAGCCGGGCGTGGTGGCAGGTGCCTGTAATCCCAGCTACTCAGGAGACTGAGGCAGGAGAATTGCTTGAACTCGGAGGGCGGAGGTTGCAGTGAGCCAAGATCGCATCACTGCACTCCAGCCTGGGCAACAGAGTAAGACTCCGTCTAAAAAAAAAGAAAATTAGCTGGGCATGGTGGCATGGGCCTGTAATCTCAGCTACTTGAGAGGCTGAGCCAGGAGAATCGCTTGAACCCGGGAGGCGGAGGTTGCAGTGAGTCGAGATTGCGCCACTGCACTCCAGTCTGGGCAATGGAGCGAAATTCCATCTCAAAAATAAATAAATAAATAAACAAACATAATAATAATCATCTAGCTAGGCATGGTGGTTTGTGCCTATAATCCCAGCTACTCGGGAGGTTGTGGTCAGGAGTTCGAGACCAGGCTGAGCAACACGGCAAGACTCCCTCTCTTAAAAAAAAAAAAAAAAAATTATTTAAAAATAACAAAAATAATCGTTTGTATCTCTCTAGGATGGCAAGGTGTTTGCAATCTAATTGAAAAGGCAAGACAATGAGAAGACAAGGTACAAAGAAGTCGGATGAAAGAAAGCAGTACCAGGGCGGGACACCTGGCAGGGCATGATAGATGGCTGAGCCAGGGAGCAGATAAATGCAGGGACTCACAGGCAGCTAGAAGGAAATGAAAGCCTTAGCCGTCGGGCGCAGAGTCTGCCTGAAAGGGAGGGTTCGATGTAGACTGAAGCAATTGGAAGTCAGGACTGAGTGAGATCCTGATTTGGATGGAGGGAAGGAAACATTCTCTGTAAGACCCACAGAGAGCAAAGGTCTCTTGTACACCTTTCTGTTTACAGAGCAGGTGCACTCTTCTCATTTGTGCTGCTTGCTGGACCATCCGTCTTCACAGTCTTTGGGGACAGGAGGAGCCCTGCCCAGCAAGAACCTCAGACCAAAGGGGAGCCAGGGGGACAGGCGCTACCTGCGAGTTCCTAGGGAGCACCCTCTGTGGACTGGAAAGCAGCTGAAACCTGGCCCCGGGGTCTGATGCTGGCTGCTGTGGGCCTAAAGCCTTCTCAGTTCTGGAGTCCTTCTGGCCAGGATGACTAGTGGTGAGCAGTGATTCAGGGAAGGTGCTCAGAGGTAGGCTACCCCCTTCCTTTTGGCAACTGCAAGCTAACTTTCTATTTCCTTGACTAAGTTCAGGGAGCATCTGCCCAGCCCCTGGTTGGGGAAAAAGGCTGACGAATGGGTGACAAAGGGTCTCCAGCTTCACCCGACTTGTCAGAAAAGAGCCAGAACCCAATCAGTTACATGGGAAGAAAATGAACAAGCCAGGCACTAAATAGCAAATGACTTCCTCTCCCCTAGGCATCCAAAACCAAGGGGCTAGGTAGGGTCCCCAAAATGCACCCAGGCTCAAAGGCAGAATTAAGAACAGAGGAACAAGACATTCTCTACATTTTTCTCCAGAAGCAAACCTTTTCTTCCCAGAGAAAGCAGGACCGCAGACACCACAAATAATAAGGGGTTCGAGACTGTTAACACAACAGGGCTGAGTTGGTCCAGGCCTGGGCCCTCGCAGTGGCATTTCTGGGGACTTTGAGGATATACACACAGGAAGGACAGGCAGGACCTGACAGTCTCAAGAACAAGGAGGACAGAGGACTGAAGACTGAGACTATGATGATCAGATCCCTTCTGCCCAGCTTCCTGTGCACTTTTATGCAGGACTGTTCTAGGCCCAGACGAAATGAGGGGAGCACGTGCTGAGTCCTGCCTAACTCCACCAGGGCCACATCCCTGTCTTAATCACAGTGTGCACTCAGCACTGGGTCTCGCCCACATCAGGTCTGTGATGAAAATCTATGTAATGAAGACATGAATGAATAAGACAATGAATGAATGAACCCCAGCCTGGCAGAGCTTTGTGTCCCAAGAGGAGCCTGCCTGACCCTCTTGACCTGGCTGGAGTTTCTGCTGAGAAACAGCCCCAGGGAGCAGAAGCTTGCCAAAATGCGCCAAGAAACCAAGGAGAATGTGCCAGCGTTTTCTTGCACCAGTTCCATCCTAAGACAATCATTTTCACATGATGATTTTTAAGTGCTTACTTGGCTATGAAACCATCAGGCTGGGAATTCTCTGTCAACTGCTAAAAGCCAGGACAGAAAGGCAAAGAAAGCTTTTTTTTTTTCCTTTTCCCCGTGTCCTTTCTTTCAAGCCACCACCAGGGGGCCTGCAGCTATACACAGAGCCATACACCAGCAATATTCTTTCCGGGTCTGTTTCCTTCTATAGCTGGCTTTCAAAAGGGCAATTTATACATTCCCCCTCCTTCCCACAATTTAGGAGAGTGAAGACATTCCAAGTTGGAAACTGTAATTTTGAAATGATGCAAAAAATTGAAGATAATGAGAAACATCTGAGTTCAGATACCTGGAAATGTCAGTTGCTTTATCCAAAGGCTCTTTGTAGGAAAAAAAAGGAATGATTAAGAGGGGGTTTTCTATCAGAAACAGCTGCTCAACAGAACAGACACCACCCCCAACCCCACCTCCCAACTCTCCTGCCATCGAGGGAGGTCACTTATTTACTAGAATAGTCACTAACAAAGCATGAGATGGGGAGATGGGAAGATAATTTTCCAGTCCTCTAGTGGCTCTAGCTATTGTTTGCAGTTAAAATGTACCTTCCAGGAATAAATGAAGAAACTCAAGGGTTTGCAAGCAAACTGCTCTGACAGTGTCTAACCCTTTACACACACACACACACACACACACACACACACACACACCCCCAACTACAAGCCGAGAAGGGAGGAAGGGCAGGTTTGGACCACGAGTACCATGAGATCTCATGTGCTGAGAGCTAAAGATAGCTTTGGGATGATGCAGTTCACACCCCCACTTTGCAGACGGGAAAGTTTAGACAGGCTGAGCAACCTGACCAATGCGACTGAGTCAGTCAAGTAGTAAAAAGCTTGGAATATAATTCAGGTCTCATGATGTCAACAATTTAAAAAACAGCCATTGAGCTCCCAGGGGAGATATAAAGACACACACACACACAACTAAGCAAATTTAAAAAACCAAGTTTAAAAAAAGAAAGCAGAATCAAAGCTATGCCTTTCAAAAATCACGAATCTGCACATTTTGAAAAGGCTTCCAATTACTCTCTATCCCCTAATAGTCCTGCTTTTAATCTCTCTCCACTGTCAGCTTTCTTATATATAATGTGATGTTAAATAATGCTAAGAAAACATGCCTGCACCACCACAGAATCATGACCACCCTCCTCTCTGGGTTCAGGAAAATGAAAGAGGAGCAGCTGATATGAGAACCCCTTGGGCTGTCACTGCAGTGCTCCACATACCACAGTCAACCACTAGTTACTGAACTAACTTGTGGCCCTGGAGCAGAAACTGTACTGTTTTACCCACTTCCCTGTGTGAAACCAATAGGAAAGAAGGACACCAGAATCATCCCAAAATTCACACTCATGTTTTAATATATTTCCAAAAACAATTTATTCCCACTGACTCCCTACTCATCTTAAAGTGGAGCCTTCCCCATGTGAGAGATACGACGTATTACATTCAGTCTAACACTGATGCCAGGCACACGGTTAAATGCTCAACAAATGTCTGTTAAATGACTTGATGAGCACCGCTTTTTATCTTTACACTTTTTGGTATTTTCTGATTTTTCAAGAAGCATATGTTATTTTATAATCTGAAAGATGTAACACTGCTTTAAAACAACTATCTGATCCATTGCGTTTACAAGTCAAAAAGGACCTTACGTCTAAGCAAGTCTCTCCTGAAAAGGCTGTATGAGAAGACGGAAGGTATTTTTAGCGGGGAAAGAACATGAAAATGAACCAGTTTTATAAAATACCAGAGTGTCCATCACTCTCAGCTCCACCTCCCATGACCTAAGGACAGCACCAATTCTTTGCTCAGCAAAACTGGGAGGATGTCAGGCACATCTCCAGACTGCAATGACCCTGTTTAACCACATACAAAAGCACATTTTGTCCCACTCCTACCTTGCAGCTGCAGCCAGGAGATTTTTTGCGTTGGGAGCTCCTGGATCTACAGAGAGAGACTTGGCAGCTAACAGCAGCTTGCTGGATGCCATCGAGATATTCTTGAGGTTTCCTATCACTTGGATCTGGTCTTCTTTTGTCTGGAAGGTAAAAAGGAGCCAGAGCGATTAGGACCTGTCCATTTCTTGAAGGAGGCATTCAGAGAGCTAGAAGCAGCATCCTGACATGCAGGCAGGTTATCTGTATAGATCACATTAAACCCAATTAGCCTGTGGATGCCTAACTCGTTGAGACACTGACCAGTGTCTACCCTTCTCCAAACAGATGCTCAGATCAAGATGCATGCCATGGGGAAAGAAATCCATCCCCAAGTGGGTCAGCCAAGAGCTGTGCTTTCTCACAACCAGAGGCATTAAGCGGGGAGCGGGGTGGGAGGAGAGCGAGTGAGCTGTGAGCCAATGCACAGACCAGGCAGCGATTCCAGCGTCTTGCTCAACAATGCTGGAGTTGTCAAGGAGCTGTACATCTCGGCCTGGCACAAACGACCAGCACTGTCTCGATATTCAGAGCCGACTGCATCCCTAAAGTTCCTGACTCGGGAAAGGACACATTTCTCACCTGGTTGCCATCTGAGAAACAATTCTTTGTAGATACTAGAAGAAGATATACCCTGGTTATCTCTTTTAGGGAGGTCAAAGCAGCGCAGGAAAAAAAACAGCTCTGCAAGCTGACACCAGATCAGTCAAGCTCCCTTGTTCTAAACAAGGAGTTTATCTGTTCATCTGAAGGAGACAGTTTTTAATTACTTGACACTCAGTATTAGACACAGACCATTTGAATGGTCCATTAAACCTCAAATACATAAATATTTTTACTTTATTATCCCACATTTGAAGAGCTGTTCTAATCTTTGTTAAACATTCTCCTTCTTTCTACCCTCCCTCCAAATAGTAAGACTATGAATTCTGCTGGAGGATCATGCGAGAAGATATCCTTCATTACTAACAGCACCTCATGCATAAGCTGACAGTATCTTTGGGAATGCCATTCCCAAGAGGGCATAAGCTTCCTAAGCAGCAAAAAGAATGCAACTATGGCCTGCCTGCTTCCAGGTTCCTTTTCCTATTTGTTCAATCAGTCTCAAGGATGGATTGTCCATCTGAGAGGAGAAGCTAAGGTCAACTCCAGACAACCACCTCCACACCCACCTGAGCTTGGCCAGCCATCTCAATGCCAGCATCGAGGAATTCATCAAAATCATCGCTGAACTTTCCAGAGGCTGCAGCCAACTCTCCACTCTGGCCCCGGGTGGCATGGACAACTTCCCCAGCAGACTGGTTCAGATCAGCTGCTGCCTGGTTCAGTTCACTCTGGGCTTCCTGGAAAGGCTTCGTGCTTGGAGGTAGCTATGGGGAACAGACGGCACACCCCATGAGACATTTTGCTTTGTCGGGGAGGGATAAAAGGAAGGTATTGTGGAGGGGAGACAGACTCTTCAGGGATGCATTTGAGTCATCACGACTAAAAGGCTCTGAGTCATCTGAGCCCATTTTATTAATAGGTTTGACCCTCAACATATACATTCATTCATTTAAATTTATCAAACACCTACTCAGTGCTAGACACTGTGGATCTAAAAATGTAAGCTATCTACAGGGACTCAAGGTTTCTTATGTGGCAGAGACAGGATCCATACCAAGGTACTCTAACTCCGGGGTCCATTCTCTAAAACTCTACCCTATTTTGTCTCTCTTAAGATGAAAGCTACGTTTTAGCTTTGTAAACTAAAAGGCAGATGCTATCAAACTTCAAATCATGTTCTTCCAAACTAATAGCCAACAATTATATTAGTGGCCTTTGCTAATAACTTTTAAATGTCATCTAGCAGAATGATAACCTATTTGTGAAAAGTTCTAGGGAGTTAAGCTAGACTCTATCCATCACCCACATGCATTGCCTCTATACCTGTGCAGAGAAGAAACAAAGATGCATGAGCACAAACCGTCCTTCAGCAGACTCACAAAGCAGGGACGGGAACAGGCCCCAAGATGAAACTCCTCAGACTACTTGCTGTCTCACTGAGTCTTGGACACATGTACCCTTCCAACACCTGATTGTCACTATCTGAGATGTCCTGATAAGAAGCCAGGCGATCACACACCCCTTTGCCTATCTCTCTGGGATGATCCGAGAGGAAACGGCAACATGGGCTCAAAGAAAAAGTAAGCTTTAAAAGCTTCACCTGGGAACTTTGTTGGTCAGACAGCAAAACATGGAAAACAAAGACTGGTGGGAAAAACAGGACTCCTAGAGGAAGGGTTAGCTGCTCAGAGATCTCATGGAGAGAAGACTTCGCTCACACCTAATGCAAGCCGAGTCCCCCAGTGTCCTTTCCCAGTCTAAGAACCTCTCACCGAATCCACAAGCAGCTTCTTGCTGGACTCCCCGATGCTCTTCAAGGCCACGTCCACATCCTTCTGCCCAGGGAGGCAATTTACGCAGTTATTCAAGGAGTGAGAGACAGCTTTAGCCACCTGAATTCGTGGAGGGAGAGAAGCACCTTTAAGTACAAACATGTCTGCGCACTGGTTGGGAATGGGCAGTGATGACACGCAGAGCTGAAACACACACGAAAATGACCCACCAGTATCCGCCTGCCACCATCCCCTGTCTTACACCACCTCATCCAGGCCCCTCGTCCCAGAGAAGATGTTTTCCACCCTCTTACTGGGATGAACATTCTGTCTCAGCAAAGGGTCCGACACAGTGACACAGCACATCCCACCTGCTCCCCAAAGCCAGGCTAAGCCACAGTTTTGTGATTCAAACACAGAACTCTCCAGCATGAGGTCAGGTTCTAAAGCAAAGATTTCTTATACCAAGAGAAATGAAAATATCTCCCTTCTTGGGAGCCCTGCTGAGGTCACCGAGGTGGAAGGAGACCTTGAGTTTTTTGGATCACAATTGGAAGGGCTGTGGTTAATTTCCTCTCAGTGACCCATGGGGCCATCCTCCCAAACCTCACTCTACCCAGGGGCAAGTGGGGTGCTCTGAGCACAACCTGGAGTTGCCCTCATGCTGTCTAGCAATGTTTAGTGGCCACCTGTATGCATTCTTCGGTATCCTCAATTAAAAGGAAGGTCTTTGGAGGTGAGGAGGGTCATTTCCTGTAATCTAAGCCATCTCCTTCCCAGCCCCACGTCTAGGACTCTGCCTGGATGCTCCTTAGCCAACTGGTTCCATCAGGCAGTCGAAGAATCATTCAAAGAAGTAATAGAGAGCCAGGGTTGAAAACTTCCGGGTGGCCAGCCCTAGTGGATCTACCTCACTCCCTGACGAGGAACAGCAATACAGGTCAGCACGCATAGGCCCAAAACAAGCATGTTATGTCCTGGCTCCGAAACTCCCAAGGACAGAATTCAAAGGCCCCCATACCCTCTCCTGACCGTGAATTAAGCAGATCACACATTAATGTAGAGAATACTAGGCAAGACTTACAAAAGTGAGAATCATGTATGGCCAGCACGGTTATGACCTTTGGAAGTTTCTGCAAAAAACTGCTGTGTCAGTGTTCATATCAGGGAAAAGTGCCCAGGAGACAGCCCACCCACATGTCCACGTTAATGATGACCATGACAACCACAAGCCTCACCTGAGCCAGTCTTTGTTGACTCTCTGCGTCTCCAGGTGCAATCAGGGCCTGCTTGGCCTCTTGAATGAGCATGGCGGAGCCCTCCATCACGTCTCGAGCAGAATCTAACATGGCATGGGCAGCCGCAGGGTCGGTCGTCGATGCAGCCACTCCACGGGCGGCCTGGGCCAGCGTTTTCAGAGCTTGGGCCGTCTCTCTAGCAGCCACCCCTGGGGATAAAAGTCCATCAGACTTACAATTAGATTCCATCTAAATGTCACATTTTACTTAGGAATAAGCTTCTGCACCAGGGCCTCGCACAGAAGGGGAGCTGCAGATTAGTTTTCATAAAATTTGAACTGCTGTGTTTCTCAAAGAAGCAGCTGGCTTCGGAAACATATCCCCCTGGCTCTGGGCCAAACCAAGAGACACGTTAATAACAAATGCAATACTAAAGACTTCCTCCCCCGACTTGCCTTGCTCCCACTGCCCCACTGTCCCCAGACCTAGAACACCAAGTGCCTGGGAGTGAGTACACAGATGGACATACCTGGGTATGTTCATGCACACGTTTGCGGGAGGCCATTGAAAGGCACCTTTCTTCTCAATTGTCTTTCTGGGACGTAACTTACATACACTACAGTGAACAAGTCCACATGTGCAGCTCAGTGAACTCGTACGTATGGATACAGCCACATATCCACCATCAGTTGTGCCAGTCAATACTCCCTTCACACCAGAAGTAATCACTATTCTAATGTCTATTACCTTAGACTATTTTTACCTGTTCTTAAACTTCATGTTAACAGAACCACATACATGTATATTTTTGTGTCTGCTTTCTTTCTCTGACCATAATGCTGTGAGATTCAGCTAAGTTGTGATGTGTGGCAGTTCATTCTTTTTTCTTGCTATATAGTATTCCACGATACAAATATGCTAATATTTGTTTATCCATTCTCTTGTTGATGGACATTTGGGTTGTTTCTCATTTGGGGCTATTATGAATTAATCTAACAAGAAAGTTCTTATATAGTCAAGTGGCCATATGAGATCACTTCTCTTTGGAATCACTTCTCTAGGAGTTGAAATGCTGGATCATAGAGTAAGTATATATTTAGCTTTAGAAGATACCACAAAAACAGTTTTCCAAAATGATTTTACCATTATACATTCCACTGGCAGTCTGTAAGAATTGCAGTTGCTCTACATTCTAGCCAACACCAGGTATCATCAGATTTTAATTTAATCGTTCTGATGCATGTGTAGCTGCATCTCAATGAGGTTTTAACTTTTATGTACTTAATGAGTAATGATGTTGAGCACCTTTGCATGCACTTAATGGCCATTTAGATATCCTCTTTTGTGAAGTGCCTGCTTATCTTTAAATATGCATCTAAACAGATGATGGGATTTGGTGATAAACTATGAATATAAACTAGTCCTTTAAAGCTGTAGCACTAACTCATGCAGAATAAACGTGAGTCTTACTACCTGGCACGCAATCCTTGACACACCCGAGAAGAGGATGAAGATTGGAGACGCCAGGACACATATGAGTCTGAGAATCACTGAACAGTTTACCCTAGAGCTCATCTCATAAAATTTCACAGATGAAGCCTGGTGCTGAGACGTATCTTGCCCACAAACGCTTCCAGAGGTGGCACGAGAGCTACATCTGAGCTTTCCTCACTTCGAGGTCAAATATTCTTTATAGTGCTTTTTGGGGTAGAGAACTAAGAGCCCTTTTTGTTAGAACACGTACGATCTACATGAAAAATATGCAAATCGATGTCTCTCTCGCACTGAACTTTTGAAATGACTATTTTCTACAGGACTGAGCTGGAAGGTCTCTTGGCACCAGCGAGCGTGGTCTTTACTAGCCACTGCTTCAGCTGAGTCAGCACCTACACAGGAGGTGGTCTTTTCCTCACTGAGGGCGAGGCTCTGTGATACAGTAGAGTGTGAAAGGCCTCAGATCCATAAAACCAGACGGGTTTGCAGTGCTGCAGACTTGCTAATATGTAAATATTTAGTAAATCACACAGCTGGGATATAAAACTACGATCTAATCAAGGTAAATTACAAAGCTGCCAATCTATCATTTATCCCATGGCACTTCTGAATACAGCTGGCGGAATGAAAGAATTTTAAACTAAGTGCTTTTTATGGCAGAGGAGAAGTCCAGAAGAGAAAGCACAAAGGTAAACAAAGCTAAGGTGAAGGAGAGAAACAATCTGAGGAGAATGGTCATTCCATTTTACGCTTAAGCTTTTGGCACAGGGTTGAAGGATGCTGTTGCTCAGGAAAGCGCCAGATGTAGTTAAGACCTCATCTGGCTCCGGCTCTGCTGCTGATTAGTTGTGTGGTCTAGACTGCTGCCTTTTCCCTCTGGGCCTCAGTTTCTCAAGGGTTTTAGGAGAGGCTGAGTTCCTAGCTCTGACCATTGCAGATTCTAGGCTGTGATTTCTAGACCTCTCCTCCTGTCTTCCCATTTGTCATATGGACTCTTGAATCCTCTTCTATTTGAGTCATATATAAGTTTGGAGGAGTAAATCATTTATCATATGCAATTAGAAAAGACATGTTTATGCAAAATCCATTTAGTGAAAAAACCTTTCCTAGACTCATACAATTAAAAAAACACAGAAATCAGAAGAGCTAAATTCCAAAAACCTAAGCTGGTCCATCCCATGTGTTTTCTGCTAAGGACTCACTGTGAAATCTCAAAGCACATCAAGGATCTTCTTGAGGGAGATCACGTTTCTGTAAAGAGGAAGCCATACCATCAAAAGGATGAAACCAGGCTATCAGAGGTCAGAAAGCCCAATGAACACCCATGGCTGTGCATGGCTGAACACATAGCAACATTCTCAGTGCTCATCACTACAGGGTCAGATCTCCAAGCAAACAATACCCTCCGAATGGAACTGTTCCTGTAGTCAAAGTGTGCATCACAATACCAGAACCACCAGAGTGAAATACTAAAGCAGATTTCTGTTTCAATAACCACAGTCCTTTGAAAACACAGATTACTTTCACGGTATTCTTGCCATCTGGATCTTAAATGATACTCAGTAACAGAGTCTTATGAAGGCATATCAAGTGATATCAAATATAGCAGCATTCTTCATAATGGTTGCTATTCTTTACCAGAATTCAGGTGGACTGTGTATCCAGACAGTATTGGGCCACACAGCAACCTCAAAAGATAAAGACCAGGTATGACACAAATCTTTTATCTGTTCCAAAGTATTTACAAAGGGTTCTGTGTAATTGTAATCAGCTATACAGAAATATATTTTGAACACTGCACTGTTTCTGCACTGGTCAAACAGAAACACACTTGCATTAGAATGCAGCCCAGTGGCAGCTCACGTGCAACTTCTGAAAATCCCACACACCTCAACTGTGGACAAGGAAACTGAGACCCAAGGAGAAGTTTTCCACATATGCTCTCTCTTTCCTTGCTTCCCATCCATTCTCCAACTTTCCTGAAACTGCCTTCAACAAGGAGAATAGTGACCTCCTTATTCCTAAAGCTAATGGATGCTTAAGTCTTCCATTTGACAAGACTTTCTGGGCAGCAACTATGTCTGTGGCTCTAGAGACATCCCTCTCTCCTGGTTTCTCTGCCCCCTCCACAGCTCCATGTTCTTCTTTCTTTCAAAGATTTCCATTGCCAGTTTCCTCCTGAACCAGTAATGTTCTTCAGGATTACAACTGATAGGATGTCGCTTACTTTACCACTCCCTGTTGGCAAAATTATCTACTTCCAATCATTATCATTTTACCAACAATTTTCAAATCTGTATCATCCAGCCCAGCCTTCTCTACTGAGTTCCAGAGCCAAAGATTTAGCTGCCTAATGATGCTCTCCCTGCATATTCTCCAAGCACTTCAAATGGAATATATTTAGTGCTGAAGCCAGCATTCCTGAACTTCACCTTCCCTACTCCTACCAATGGTCCTGTGTTCCCATCAGTGATTCATACAATTCTTCACTGAGCTATAAGGCCAAACACTTGGAACCGTTCATGTTACCATCTCCACCAACTTCTAACCAGTCACCAATAATGATCGGGTCTTTGCTTCTTCAATCCATCACTTCATCTCCACTGTAGGACACTATCATCTCTTATCTGGATTAATGCAACAGCCTGCTTGCCTACCACTTTGTTTCCATCCAATCTATTCTACACATGGGAGGAAGGGCAACCTATACAAAAAGCAATCTGAACTGTGTCCACAGCTGAAAAACATGTTCACATATTCTTCAGTTAAAGTCTAACCCATTTATTTTAGTTTATGAGGCCCTTTAGAATCTGACCCTGGCCTAACTTTCCAGCCTTATCCTCTTACTTCTCACTTCCTCTTTGCCTATTACTTTCACCATCTTCAGTTCCTTCCATCAGCCTTCTTTCTCTCATCTTTAAGGCATCATACATGCAGTGCTCACTTATGCAACTGCCTTCCAATGCCTGCCAAAATTAAATGGGGCTACTTCTAGGCTGTTTTTCAGACACCAACTAGACAGCATATCTTTCTGGGTGTTATCAGTATGAGATGACGCAACCTGTAAAGTAGTCTTTTCTCTAAATATGCATTTCATCATCTACACAACAGCTGGCAAGATTTAGGGAAAGTGTGGAAATTTCTGAAATTTAAATCTCTCATATTACCCTGTGATTTTCTAAGAATTTTATCCTACTTTTCCTTCTCCTAGAATGCTAAAGGAGTCCTAAACAATCCACAAAGCCCTCGCTAGGTGTCAATTCTGCTCTGAAAATTTCTCCTATCCTCCCACTGGGATAAAATTTTATGTTCTTATTATTGCAGGTACTATACATGCTGTACTAACTTTGTGTTCCTATTGTGCTCTTTAAAATTTTTATTTTCAAAGTAATAAATGTATACAGTTTTTACAAATCAAAGAGGATTTTGCTTGTAGTGATGGCAGAATAACTTACTGTAAACAGCCTTCCCACATAGAAACTCTGGAAAACATACATAAAACATTTATTTGAAGGCACTGGAGAAATACCAAGGCCCCAAGGTAAGGAGGGCCAAGATCTTGAAAAGAAGGACTGAGTCCAATGTTTAGGGCTGCTTTTTCTCTAAAGGCATTTCCTAATTTGTAACCTGTTGCCAAGAAGCTGAGAAGCTGAGTAAAGTTTCCTGAAGTCTCATGGGCTAGGAAGAGAAAAAGCATAGTTCTGAGCTCAAGAAACAGAATGGCTCTGGTAAATAGCAACCCTTTCCAATAGGACACACAAGGGCTACACCCTCAAAGGTAAACTGGAAACAGACCACACAATTTCCAATCAGCTCAGTTCCTGCATTTTTATTGTGATCTGTCCTTATCTTAACCAGTTGTCAGGAGAAAACAGTAATCCTATGTAGGGAAAAAAACGTAATTCAGAGCCTCAAACTATCTCTACAATTTAAAATAGCAACGTTCAGTCTTGAAGGAAAACAAGCAAACAAACAAACAAACAAACAAAAAAAGAACATGAAAACACCAGGAGACAAGACCAATGGCTGAAATACCAAGAGTAGGGGAAAAAAAACCCTGACAATAAAAATAGGCAAAGGCTATCCAGATATCAGGATACCAGATTTCAACTTTAAATAACTGTGATAAATATGTTGAAGAAATTAGATGACAACATACAGAATTTCAGCAGAGACACAAACTATAAGTAAATAATCAAATGGATATTCTAAAACTGAAAAATATGATACTTACAATTAAAATCTCAGTTGAAGGGGTTGAAAGCAGAATAGACACCGCTAAAGAGAGGAAAAGTGAACTGGAAGATAAATCAAAAGCAAATATTGAGAATAAAGCATGAAAAGAAAAATGATGAAAAAAAAAGGGTACAGAAGATGTAGAAAACACAGTGAAATGATCTAACATAAGAAAAAGGAAATGGGACAGAAGCAATATTTCAAGAAACAAAGGTTGATTTTTCAAAAACTGGCAGAGGACAACAAATCCCATTTTCAAGGAGTACTTACAATCCAAAGAAGGATAAATATGCAGGAAAACTCCCCCAGGCACACTGCTGGAAAACCAAAAACTAAGAAAACTCAAAAAGCAAGGAAAGGGGAAAAATAAAATCACATTACCTTTATAGCTAACTTCACAACAGAAATAAAGGAAGCCAGCGACAATAGAATAACATCTCCAAAGTGCTGGAAGAAAACAACTGCCAATCTAAAATTTTATAATAAGTGATATTATCCACTCAAAATAAAAGCTAAACAAAAGCATCTTTAGACAAACCAAAATGGAGAGAATTTGTCACCAGTAGATTAAGACTAAAGAAAATAATGAAGGGAGTTCTTCAGGTATAAGAGAAATGATCCCTAATGAAAGCCCCTGGAGATGCAGAAGAAATGAAGGGTGATGGAAAGGGCAACTATGGGAGGAAATTCAAATGAATAAGGATTATCTGGAACAATACTGAGACTGTATTGCAGAGATGAAAATATACCTAGAATTAAAACATACGGCTGGGCACGGTGGCTCACGCCTGTAATTCCAGCACTTTGGGAGGCCAAGGCGGGCGGATCATGAGGTCAAGAGATCAAGACCATCCTGGCCAACATGGTGAAACCCCACCACTACTAAAAATACAAAAATCAGCTGGGTGTGGTGGCACACACCTGTAGTCCTAGCCATTCGGGAGGCTGAGGCAGGAGGCTGAGGCAGGAGAATTGCTTGAACCTGGGAGGTGGAGGTTGCAGTGAGCTGAGATCGCACCACTGTACTCCAGCCTGGTGACGGCATGAGACTCTATCTCAAAAAAAAAAAAAAAAAAGACAACAATAATTGAAAGAAAGGTAAATGAAGTTAACATGTCCCAAGATTCTTGCACTATGCAGGAAGAGGTAAACAGAGTAACTTAGATTTAAAGAAATCATAAAAGAATAGTAAATGAATGTACAACTAACAAGCTAATCAAGAGGAAGGAAATAGAATTTAGAAAATGTATATGAATCTGAAAGGAGGCAAGCAAAGGGGAAAAAAAGGAACTTACCACAGGTAGGCACAGAAAAAACAAATTTTAAGATGATAGACTCGAACTCCAACATATCAGTAATTACACTATCTATAAATAGACAAAATACTCCAATTGAAAGAAAAAGATTGTTACACCACCAAATACTCTCTGCCCTCCCCAAAGAACAATGACAAACTCAGTGGATATCCAACCCATTAAATATAAGCATGAAGAAAAACTGAAAGTAAAAGAATGAAAAAAGATATGTCATGCACACATTAACCAAAACAGAGACTTCTATGCAGAAAACCATAAAACGGCACTGAGAGAAAAGAAGACCTAAATAAATGGATATTCACAGATTAGAAGACTCAATGATATAAAGACATCAATTCTCCCAAAACTGATTCAATGTTATCCGAATAGTGGTTTAAAAACACTGGTTTAAGAAAACAGTATTTTTTATTATCATTTTGTAAAAATTGACAAGCTGATTCTAGAATTTATGTGGAAATGGAAAAGGCCAAGAATAGTCAATACTAACCTGAGGAAAACCAAGAAAGTTGGAGGATGTGCATTACCAAACATTAAGACTTAGTATAAAACTGCAGTATAGCAATTAGGGAAGCGTAGTACTAATATAAGAACAGGTAATTAAATCAATGGAAAAGAACAAATACCACAGACTGATCCAAACATATATGTTCACTTATGTTACAACAGAGTGGCACTAAAGATCATTGGGAAAAAGTAGCCTTTTCAATCAGTGATGCTGGGTTAAATGGATATCCATGTGGAAAAACAATTAAATGAACCCTACTGCACATAAACAAAACTCATTCCAGATAGTTCAAAGTTCTAAACATGAAAATCAAACAGTGAAGCTCTAGGATACGACAGAGGAGAACATCTGCAAGACCTTAGGCAAAAGTTTTAAAATAGGACACAAAAAGTACTAACCATAAAGAAAAAAAGTGTAAATTGGAATTAAAAAAACTTTTGCTCATTAAAAGGCACTTTAACAGAATAAAAATGCAAATCACAATATACAAGCAATACATATAAGTACCAAAGAACTCCTATAAATGAGGAAAAGACAATAACCCAATTTTCAAACAACGGGCAAAACACACAAACACACTTCACAAAATGACCAATAAACCTATGAAAAGGTCCCTGATGGCACTGCTCATCAGGGAAATGCAAATTAAAATCATAATGTGATACTATCACACACAAACCAAAAGGGCTAAAATTAAAAGACTGATGACACAAAGTGGTGACAAGGATACAGAACTACTGGAGCTTCCGTATGCTGCTGAAAGAAATGTACTGAACACATGGGGAGCCTCTGACCTAGGAAATCCACTCCTAGGTACACAGCTAGGAAATGCTTACTATCTTCCCTAAACAATGTGGACTGGAGTTGTTTCTGGCAGTGTCTTTTGGAAACAACCCAAATGCCCAACAACAGTATAAAGAACAGCTATATTTATGTAATGTAATACCATAGAGATAATGGAAATAACCACTCTGTGTACCACAGATGAGTCTCACAAACACAGCGCTATGAAAAAGCAGCTAGACATGAAGGGCACATATTGTATTATTCCATTTACTTACAGCTCCAAAACAGGCAAAATTAATCTGTGCTGTTAAGCGCCGTGTTTACCTCTGGGGAAGGAGAGCAGGGATACAGTGATTGGGAGGGGGCACAAAGGAGCATCTGGGAGGCTGAAGATGTTTGATTCCTCCATCCTGCTAGTGGCTTCTTGGGTGTCTTCAATTTGTGAGACCTTATGAAGGTATCCATTTAGGATTTATGCTGTTTTCTGTGCATATATTATACTTTAATAATGCATATTTCAAAAAGTCAGGCAGTGTTACTGTGTAACAAAAGCAATGATCCAAAATCCACTCCTCCCCTCTTTGTCCCTCCTCCTAGAGCCACTCAATTCCTTAAGCTTTCCTTCCGTATATATTTTTAAGAAATGTGCCCATACTGAAACCTCTTGGTTTTAAAATTTGAGGTATGTATAGACTTCCTACCACAATAACATTTCCTTATTGTATAACTTTTCTGCTTTTCTTAGAGTTGATGATTACACAATCTGTTCCTTATACAGACTCCTGTTGAAGGAGTCTCTTACCTTCAGGGCACCCGGCATCACCAATACTCAATACCGCCTCACCCCCCAGGGTTCTGCAGCACAAATCAGCTTGCCTCCTTGCTGGTTTCCCTACCCTTCAGGTTTCTGTTCACTCGCCTCTACCTGTTACCATGCATCTGTCTCCTTCCATTTTCACACATTCCATTGACATCTTATTTGTCGTCATCTCTTACCCTCTTTAGCCTTTTGTATGCCTTTACTTTAGTGGGATTCCAGGACTCACAGATAGACCTGGAAGTCTATAATTACTACTTCTTTATAGTCTAATGGGGGCAATCCATAAATAGTTTGAGGGAATCATATTTTATATGTCTTTGTGTGCTTAGTATCAAGCCCAGTAATGAGCACATGGTGCTTGAAAAATATATGGTGAACTGCTCGGGGAAAAATGGCACGTGTATTGTCCAAGGAATGAACATTCTCCTTCTCCTCCCCCGCTACGCCCAGTGGTCTGCAGCTGACCACAGAGGCAGGAAGAGCGTGGGTCTCACCTGTGTAGTGTTCGTTGCCTTGAGCAGCACAGGTCAGCAGCTGCGCCATGGAAGAGCCCACTGCCTTGGATGTGCTTCCCAGGTCCTGAGCACATTTTTCCAGCTATAAGAATATTCAAGGAGGAAAAGAATGTCTGCTGAGGTCTTAGCATAATTTAGAAAAGTCATGCAGATCAAACTTTGAGCCCTAGCTCTTTCCCACCAATGGCACTAAGCTGCAGCAGGGTGGTACAGGAGAAGAAGCCCGAGCTTTAGAACAAATCTGGGTGCAAATCCCTGCCCCCTGCTCCCTCCCCTCCCAATTACTAGCATGAGATTGAGTAAATTACTGAGCCTCTCCAAGCCTCAGTTTCCTGAGGAGATCATAATATCTAGGCTCAGGTTTTCAGAGAATTAATGTAAGCTCTCAACAAATGGTAGCTATTAGTATTATGCCTTTAGAAGCTAATTTAGAAAGTCTGCAACAAATCCTTAGCGAGAATTAATTATGGCTGGGCAGGAAGTGGGCAGACATCCAGCTGCACCACCTTCCTGGCATGTGAGACCATTAACATTGTTCAATTTGATCATTATACTTTGAGGAGTTCCAACTGAAAGGAAATGCAATAGAAATAGAGGGTTGGAGTGGTAAATGAGATTATGAAAATGGGCACAGTGCTTGCTTCCCATGAACAGCATGTTACTTTGCTTTGTAAACTGAATAAAAAATTCAGGGAACGAAGTCAGTAAAGGCCTAGGGTATGGACAATTATTTGATTACTAGATGAGGTTTTGGAAGAGAATTTCTAGGTATACTGCGAGAGTACAAAAAGGCAGCAGAGAACAAATGCATTTTAAACTTTGCAACATGTTTTCCAGGAGAGGCAGTGCTTTCCAATAAAAATAGAGCCTGGTCTATTATAGCAAACAATATGTTATGACACAATACAGACTTTATTAGAGCAATTTCTTTAAACATTCATGATGTTTTCCTGCATTCTAACTGACTGGTCTATGCTCTATGTAAAGGTGGAATTACACGTCATGCCAGTCTCTCTTGCACTCCCTGGCGTATAGGACTTTGCAAAGAGACTTCCGGACTACTTTGCAAAGCTGTGGGCCCGGGAGGCAATCCCAACTCTGTCATTAACTGGGTGACCTAAGTTAAATGACTTAACCTCTCTGAACCTGAGTTTCTTCTTTTGTACAATTAGGGGAACTTGATTTAACACACATTTTCTGAGTGCTTTCTATGTACCAGGCATTGTTCTATTGTGCATTAGATGCTCCTGAAGTCCCCTTTACATTCTAAAAGTCTTCAGTTCATTCAAGCAGCCAGAAGCTCTCAAAAGCACAGGTTTTAGAGTCCTGCAAATCTGGTTCTGCTTTGAATCAAATTCAAACTGTGCTTCTGCTCCTAACTGGCAGATAACATTGGACAAAACAGTGACAAACTGTGCCTCTGCGTTTCTCACCTGTAAACGGGGTTAATAAAACTTGTTCATGAAAGTTACTATCACGATAAACTAGACTGTGTGTGTACAGTGCTTCACAGATGCTTAATACATGGTGGTATTTTACTAGCAACGTTCAGTCATGTGAGAAAGTACATACAAATGAGGAGGACTGCTAAAGTTTTAGCCAACAAAACTCTGACATAAGCATGAGGAGGTGTGGTAATACCACCACAGTAGGTCTCTAGGGCCATTATTCCATTTGCAGTATGGCTTTCCTGTATGGACGCACTTTGTCGTTGTCCATCCTAGCGCTTTGCATTAAGTAAATGTTTTTTTTAAAATGATTGTTGATAATCTTTTCTATGTGTATCATGATAGCCTCATTGCTACCCATTTTGTAGATAAAATACTTGAGACACAGAGGAGATATGAAACGTGTGCAGAGCTAGTTGATGATACAGCTGAGTGTAGAAGCCAGCACTCCTAACTCCAAACCTAGTTCCTCCAGCTGCCCTGGGCATTCTTTACAGAAAAAGGCCACAGGGTTAGAAACTTCTCAACATGCTGTGACATTTAGCAAACACCCTAACAACAAATAATTTAACATAATAACAAAAGGTACACCTGCACCCCAGCTGGCTCTAACAGCTCACCGTTTCGCCTGGAAGTGGCTTCAGCTGGCTCTCCACGGCCGCCATCTTGGCATCCTGCAGTTCATTCTTAAGCGTCTGCACAGTATTCAGAGCTGAATCGATTTCCATCGGACCACAGGCTTCATGGGCCTGTCAACAGAGTTGGGAATATGTGTACCCAGTATGCTTCGGAAAAGTGTCCCCAACACTTTTGCAACTTATAAAATGCCTTTCTGGATATACCCAGTGATTCTCCAAATCCAGTAGGAGGAACAAGGGAAGCAAGTATTTTTAAGAACAAAATCATCCTCAGTTAGAACCTTACTCTTAACTTCCTTAAACCATCAATTATGTATGTCTGATAACTAGATATAGTAAGTGTTCCAGAAGTGACCCTTATCTGAAATGCACAGGCCTCTTAGACTCAGTGGATCATTTATTTTCACTGTGGCTGACTTCTAGAGGTAGGGCACCTAGCACAGCCATGTGTGTACACAGAGGCATGGAAAAGATGCAGTGAATGAAGAAATGAACCCACCCAGGACTCTGGGGGCAAGTCTATGTCAACTTTATTGCTTCTCTTTACAAATTTCTAGATTATAAATCATTACTTTTCTGTACCGAAGATTACAAACTATTTTTTCCTTAGTGATTTATGAAAACTACTTTATCTCTTGGTCATCTATAATACTGATCTCCAAATGCTTTGATTCCATCCCTCAATATACGCATGCACATATAATTATATAAACATGTAATTATTGATTAGTACACTAAATACTGGTATATTTTCATTTCTTTCCATTTTTAGATAATAGTAATAACAGCAGAAATAAATACCAATTGATTTCTGTGTCAGTATTACTCAAGAAGGAAACTGAGGCACAGAGAGGTTAACTAACTTGTCTAAGTCACAAAATTAGTCAATGACAGTCTGATTCCAGAGCCTGCACTCTTTTTTTTTTTTTTTTTTTTTTTCGGGAGACAGAGTCTCACTCTGTTGCCCAGGCTGGAGTGCAGTGGCATGGTCTTGGCACACTGCAACCTTTGTCTCCTGGGTTCAAGTGATTCTCATGCCTCAGCCTCCCAAGTAGCTGGAACTACGGGCATGCACCACCACACCCGGCTAATTTTTGTATTTTTAGTAGAGATGGGGTTTCACCATGTTGATCAGGCTGGTCTTGAACTCCTGGACTCAAGCAATCCACCCACCTCGGCCTCCCAAAGTGCTGGGATTAGAGCCTGCACTCTTAATCCTTATGCTACATATTTAAAAATATTGCTGGGTGCAGTGGCTCATGCCTGTAATTCTAACACTTTGGGAGGCTTAGGTGGGAGGATCACTTGAGCTCAGGAGTTCGAGACCAGCCTGGGAAAGATGATGAAATCTCATCTCTAAAAATAAAGAAAACACAAACAAAAAAAATTAATCAAATGTGGTGGCACATGACAGTGGTCCAGCTACTCAAGTGGCTGAGGTGGGAGACTGCTTAAGTTCAGCAGATCGAGGTTACAGTGAGACATGATTGCACCACTGCACTCCAGTCTGGGCAACAGGGCAAGACCCTGTCTCCCAAAAAAAAAAAAAAAAAAAAAAAAAACATATATATACACACACACACACACACACACACATATATATATGTACAAGTTTTCACAGTGTCTTCCTGTACCCAATGGACAGTCTTGCTTGAGTCCCACTTTAGGGATCACTGCTCTGGAGCAGTGTGGTTCAATGTTGGTGTGTGTCTCAGACTCAGCAAAGAAGCTTGTGAAAATGCGGATGTTCAGGCTCTATGACCAGAAAATCTAATCTGGTTTCTCAGAGGTGAGGCCCAGGGATGTGCAGTCTAATAAGCATCCCCAGGTGATTCCAGTGTAGACAGGACCAGGAGCTCTCTTTGAGAAACATAGGTCAAAATAACTTTTTTATTGGATATAGTCTAAAGCTCTGGATATTTTTATTTGGCAGTGTAGCGTACTCCTCATATTAAGAATTCAAGTCAGCTTCTACCTTCTTCTCTCACCAATTTATGAGGCTGCTTGTTTCTCTAAAGGGATTGCTACAATGAAGAAAAGTGAACTCATGCTAGAACTTGATGCTAATACCACATCAAACATGAGTAGTAAATGAGGCCCTTTGGTAATTAATATGCTCCAGAGACAGAAATTCTTTCAGTCCTCAACTCTGTTCTCCTTAGGACCTTGTTAAGGTGAATGCTTCCATGTAAGATGTGAAAACATTCCAGGGCAAAAAAGATAACAAAGATGACCCTTCAAAATAGATTTTCTGCCTATATAATTTGTTATTAAGTTCACAAGATGACACCTGGAATATATGATCACTTATTCTGGACCACAATTTAGCTGGCACTGAGACACTGATGGCTACCATTCTCCCCTAAGACTGTGAAAAATGGACCACTGCTTGTCCCAGAATATGGGAGGAGGAGGAGGAAGTATGCAACTCAAGATAGTTCAACGAAAGGCATCTGAAACCAAAAAGTGAATAGTAAGTCTGGGAGATAGTGGCTTAATGCAATAAAAGCCAACCCACAGGGGCATCTTTAACAGTCATGCAAGTGGCACGGACAACTCTGCCAAGAAATAGGTTCAGCAGTGTTCAGGCCCTGGGTGGTACCCATGCCACCCCAGCTCCCTTCCTGACAAGCTAACCCCTGTGACATGCTCCACTTGCCTTCTGCGAGGCGGTACGCAGCTCCGCCAAGCTGGTGGCCAGGTTCTTGGCACACTGGCTCAGCTGCATGGCTGCGGCCTGGTCACTCACGGTGGGCACTGCGGCTTTGGCAGAGGACACCATCTTGCTTCCAGGCTATAGAGAGATGAAAAGAAAGTAAGACGGCTCCTGGGCAGCAAGAGGTAGAGAGGAGAGACCCAAGCAGCGATGTCTCCACAGCAGTCAGAACTGATTTTGTCCTAAAAAAAGAGGAATATTAAACAACTCGTCCCCTACTCCCAAACTGCCACCTCAAGCCAGATACTCTAGGGCAGTACATTCTAGGAATGTTTAAAAAAAGAAAAAAGGAGGTGTCATGGAGGGTAGAAAAGGCAAAATTAGAATAGTGGCTTGAAATTCTCATTTAAAACAGATTTCAAAGAGAGTTCCTTATCAAATAGGTTTCACTGTATTTCTCAGAATAGCTCTTCATTCTGAGTCACACATACTCCCAAAAGACTGCTTAGGAAAATGAAGACATAAATAAAACAGCTAACATGACCTCACATCTCCCAAAGCAAAATAATTTCGCCAGTGAATGGATACCTATGTGCATGTACATATATTTTCAAAAATAAGATCATACTCTATTTCACAATCTCCTTGTCTCACATATCCTACCTTTTAAATAGCTATACAATATTCCAATATATGCATCTATTGCCATTTCTCAATTCTCTGTTGTTGGGCGTGTTTCCATTCTTTCCAATTTAATAAACAATGGTATGATAAACAGCTTTGTAGCTAAATCTGTACACATTTATAATATTTTTTGTATAAATTTTTAAAAGTATAATTTCTGGATCAAAGAGTATACATACTTTTAAGACTTTTAATATACATGCTATAAAACTATACTTAGAAAAGTTGCAACAAGTGCCAGAGCATAAATATTAAGGACAAAAGTTAATATTTTTAATATTTAAATAATTAATACTTATAAAAGCTACCACGAGTATACAAAAAGCATAAAAAGATAATTTTGCATAATAAAAAATAACAAACTTATGAAAAGTGTTTAACATTTTGAATATCAGAAAAATGCAAAACCAAACAAAAATAGTTTTACAGAGCAAACTGGCAAAAACATACATGTTTTCTTAAAACCTTAATCCCCAATTTCATAAAAGATGTATTTAAAAGCATGCTCCATATTACTGCTAAGTTGTAAATTTAGATTTGTTCGACCTCCTGGAACAGGAGTTTTATAACATGAAGTTTAAAATGTACAAACGTTTTGATCTGTCAATTCAATTTCTACTTATTTTCAACCTTCCCTTTTTCTTGTAAAGATCTATCTATAATAGCAAAGTTAAAAGAACAAAATAAAAAGGGAAAACAAGGGCAGGGACAGAGTAGAACCAGGAACACGTCTACACGGCTCTGTCTTAATGCCCTACAATCTTGCCAGGGTGGAGACAGCACCCACAACTGGCTCCAGGCTCTCTCCCCTCTCAAATGAAGAGAGAAATGCCTTGTCCACGTCATAATTTGCAATGTCCCAAAGATAAAAATAAGCTATTTGCAATCCTCTCTCCAGGAGTTCAAGAAGAGAACAAAGACTTGAGCACATAAAGATTTTTATCACCTTATTCATGATGGCAAAAAACTGAAAACCTGTATGTCCAATGATGAGAGAAAAGTTGAGTAGTCATATAACAGATTATTCAAAATCATAAACACTCCTATGTTACATGAAAAACACAAAGGGCCTATATACAATGAATACCAATTTAAAAGAATATATACACACATACACACACACACATACATACCTGTGTTGCATATGTATGTAAAGTATGAGGAGATACATTAAACCTTTCACGTTTTATTTCTGCATGTTAGAGTTATACAACTTGAAAAATGAACCAAACAGATGTATCGCGGGGTCCTACAACTATCAGTTCAACTAGAAAGGGATGCAGAACTGACCCACCTCATCATATCAACTGCTTTTAAGTTGAGAAAAAGTGCTGACAAAGTAGAGACATTTGAATATAAGAAGCACATAAAGGGGAATTTTTCCGCAACTTAGTATTTTTGTTTATTTTATTTTCCTTAAAATGAATCTACCCTTCTTCACCCCAAAGAGACTGACAATACTAACTGTACAATTGCCACAGAGAACGATCACATCTCTGGAGAAGATGCACTTCACACTTCTTTCCCCGGTCCATGAATAATGACATTAGGATCTCTGCAAACAAAAACCTAAAGCAATACCTATTCCTAGGCTGTTCATCACAACCTGCAACTTTTTACATGTTTTCTTCTCTTTGAAGAGAAATACATATGATAATCCTGAGGAAAATGGATCATATGCCATCTCCCCAGGGCAATTTCCCTGCATATCAGCATTTTGCTTTGCCAAGCTGAACCCACCTCTCCTGAAACTGAAAAGGTAAAGAAGAGGCCTTCAAGCCCTGCCTATTGCAAAGACTTAGCTGAGGCTGTAGAATTCATTAACTCCTCTCCTTAAAGGGCAGCCCCTGCCCAGAAGAGGGCTCTGAGTGAGCCCAAGGTGACCACGGCCCTGTTACCTGGAGGAAGTTCTGGCTGGAGATGATGAGAGCCAGCTGGGCACTCAGGTCTTCGGTTTGAGCTTGGCTCCCCCTCACTCCCTGGACCAGTTGAGGGATGTGATCAGCCACTGCCTGCAGAAGGCAAGGAAATGAAAACAGCATGGCTAGAATGGTGGGATCATCCAAAGAAGCTAAAACATGACTCAAGAGCGCTTTTTGGATGTGCCATCCACTCCCAGGGGACACCAGCCCCAGGCCTTGGAATGACACTGCACATTAAGCCAGCTGGGTCCTTATCAACACTGAATCCCATTTTCTGGGCATTTTCTCTACACACACTCTACCCTGTGGTACTGGAGGTCTCAATACATTCCTTTGAAGATGATTGTCTATGATGAGGCCTAAAAGAATTTCCTTAGCTGCAACTCACACCATCTGGCTCACTGCCATTACAAACCTAGAATCAAAGGATCTACACGATTCACCGGTGGTAAACTGAAGTCATATGGCCCCATGTTCAGAAGGTGAGGGAAATACTTGGATACCCGTGCATGTAAGTGCTTTGGCTTCTTACTTTGCAAGCACGCATTCTGTGCATCAGCCTTTGTGTTGCCATGGCCCCTCTTTCTCTAAGAAGGACTTCTCGTTCTCAAGCTGGAAAGCCCAAAGCCAGGGAAAAGGAGAGAGGCACAGCATTCTGTGAGGCAGGGCTGCTGTACAGTAACGGGCTCCTACGGTGTCTTGGGAGATGAGCGTATTACTTTCTCTGTGTTCTGTCCACACTTCCTTTCTGTGTCCACACGTCCTTCTCTGCTTAACGAGGCTCTCAGAGGCCACAGCACTGTGGCTATCATTGCAGATAAAGATGCCCAGGGCATACTGGCCTGGCAACATATTTTTCTAGGACTGCTCCAGCACAGGTTAAAAAAATGTTTCCAAGGATTTTAGGCCCCCTTTAGGACTGCTAGTTCTGCTAGTTCTAGTCATTTGCTCCACTCTCCCCTCTTCATCTCAATCCTTTCATTTCCTGGTAGTGACACTCGACACCTAGTATCTTCAGTCTCTCTGCAGAAGAGGGGCGAGAGGTCTCACTCATCTGGTGGCATGTCCCTGCATGTGAGCTGCACATGCTCCCAGAGAAGGAAGTTTTCACCCCTGCTAGCAGCTGAACTGAGGACCCAAAGGAAGCAAACTCCCCCACAGCAGATGCCCTCACTCTCAGCAAGACACCTTCGCTATCCACACAGGACCGAAGGACACCAGCCCAGGACCCTACTATGTCACTGAGGCTTTTCTTCCTGGAGTGCATTCAGTCCACAACAGCAGCAGGGCTGGCCTCAGAGAACCCAGATTCAGGAATAGAGGGCTCTATCAGAAGTAAAGCCATTTCTGAAGTGGCAACAGTGGCACCCCTCACAAATGTGAATCATTTGGCAGAGATTTGAAGAAGGAGAGAGGGTGCAGTTGGTTCTCATAACCCCAGCACAGACAGGTATGCCTCCCAGCCAGCTACCACGGCTAGCTGCAAATACTTCTAAGACATACCAGCCAGACGTGCCACCCACATGTGGGCAGTGGCTCTGCAACTGGATTTTGCGTCTGCCACAATTCAGAGGAGCCCTGGGGAAGTCAACTCCCTGGGCACTTAGAGAAACCAACAAGAGTGTTTACTGTCCCTTTTGTAGTAAACTGGGCTCAACTTAGCATCAAGGCCCAGGTGTCGGAAGAATAGAGACATAAGGGCAACAGCAAAAAGTACGAAAGCACAAAGTCACAGAGGCTAGACGGGATGAAATAAATCCTTGAGGTGCAATTACTAGAAAGCAGGAAATCAACCCTGCTCCAGGGAGCAAGGCTGAATTCAAAGTCCTGCCTCTCAAAGAAAGGCCACTCTGGAAACTCAACACTTCCTTCCTATTTCAGAGCCCTAAAATGGCCTCGTCATTGATCCTCTTTGGTTCAGTCTCTTGAAAAGAAAACTGTGGACAAAAGTAAGACAATGCTGGGAGAAAATCATACTTTCCTTCCAAACACAGGCCATCCACTTAATGGACAAAAACCAGACGTGTATACACCTGGAACATGGGAACTGGGACAAACTGGATTAGAAGCTTGGATAATCTGTCTTTACCGAATTATCAGGGGACTTGGCGTTCTAACGTTATCAGGGTCATCTGCAGCTGATCTGGCTCTCTGTGCACTGGAACCTCACCTTGCAACTCTGAACCAGCTGCTGCTGGGCCGCAGGGTTCTTGTTGGAAACAGCTGCATTCTGGGAGGCGGCAATGGTCTGTGTGGCTGCTGCTGCGGCCTGCTTGGCTGCAACCTGCAGATGAGTGATAGATGAGTCAGGGTCTGCATATGCAACACACATGCATGTTCTACAGGTCACTTCCACCACAGAGTCAGGATAGGTTTGTTGCTCTAAAAGAACTCCAAAGAGCAGGCTTTGTCTTTTAAAACCAGTGATGACCCTAATCTCACAACACACTATCTTCCTTGTGTTGACATCCTCTGAGACAAGTGACAAACACAGGCATGCTTGAAAGCTCAAGCTTTGAAGTTCATTTGTCTTTCGCAAAAACAAAAGGGATGATCCCAAGATCATAATGACACTGACAAGCTGCACCAAGTCTAAATGTTTTTGGAAAAAAAAATCTTCCACAAGCAGCATAGATGGTTCTGTGTCAAGCACAAATGCTGGTGCTCTCTCAGTACTCAAAAGCCTTAGTTCCAAAATGCTGAGACTTTCCCACCAGGGCACTTAATTGGATTTATCCTCGTCTTTTTCCAAGAACAACAATGTTACTTTTCTTCCAGAATATAGCAGACTGCATATGGAAGGACTTCCCAGCACACAGGCAAAGGTCTCAGCTTCCAAACTCTCAAATTTCAGTGTAAGGTTCTCCTGTGTGCATTTGTACGATAAACTTTTTTTTAAAAACTTAGTTTGTGCCTATTACTATTTTAACTTTCTTTTTCAGAATAATTACTTCAAAAAATAACAAATATATTTCACTCCCTTCTATACCTCTCCACCCAAGCCTAATCTCCGAAGTTCATATTTCCTATGGGAAGTCCTGACAAAGTCACTGACTCCAACAGAATATAAATATTTTCAGCAAAAGATCCTTCTTGAATGTGTATATCCTTTAATGCTAGAAAAAAAATAATCCGGTTCCTCCTGAAAAGAGTCTAAATTCTATTCTTGAACGTTAGAAAGGATTCGAGCTTACAGAAGCAGCTTTTTCCAATGGAGTCAATGCTTTTATAGTACTCAAACCTTCAAACAATGATGTTTGAAGTCAAACAACCTTGACTTGGCTTTCTTTATATGGGCAACACCTTGTTAATTCAACTATCTTTTCAAATAACTCTTTGCAATTTAAGATGGGCATCCCAGGAAGCCAGCCTCTTTCCTGACCTCCAGTCGGTTGACAATTTTTTTCTTAATAGCATTCTGGGCAGCTGCGTTGGTTGCTACCCGGAGGCCTTCTGCAGCTTCTCTCAGCCTTTGCTGCTGGTCCTCATTCTCCGGGTTGGCTGCAGCCCCCTGCAAAGGTGAAAATAAAGATTTCAAGTGGTCCGGCGGGAGACATCACTGAATTCATGCCTTCAGTATTGTTTTTTCTTTGTAACAGAAAGCATTTGGAAGGACAGTCGAATGCTGCAAGCAATATCTTTATGATGAAGATGTTTCCTCATGCAACAAAAAATACCTACCAGGGGATGTTTCAAAACTGCGTGGCTAAGCAGTTAGAAATCCAAAGTAATAATTAAACACTTGAGAACACTGCCTTGATTGTCCATACAGATTAACCTGTGGTCAGAAACCCATGGTTTAAAAGATGGGAAGATTAAATCTCCCCTCTTCCTATCTCTCCCAGGGAGCATCTTCTTTTCATTGGCATGACATAGTAATGACACATGTCTTCATGTCACTCCTGAAATACCCTGTGGCACAGCTAAATGTGAAGGGGTAAGAGTCCAGTATCAACTCAGGCGGGGACAGAGGGAAGACGGGGAAGGATGGAGGGAGGGCTCAGGAATGCCATTAAAAAGATTCCAAGGAAATTTTGTGAAACATAGACCATGCTCAGAAATCACATTCCTAGAGAGACAGAGTTGGAAAGTCTAGTGTAAAGTCGAGATGGTACCCAAAAGTACTGAATTAATGAGAGAAAGGTAATGCCCTCAACCCAACAGAAAAAGAGGAAGGCAATGTGCACAGCCAGTCATGCATTCTTTGTCCAGCCCCACAGCCCTTTTACTTTGTTGCTTTTAGTTGAACATGTCTTAGAAACCTAAGTGGATTTTATTTAGATGGGTGGGATTCTGAAGCAGGGGAAGGCTAATGGTAATGTAGAGAAAGGATATCATTTTAACTCTACAATAATTCAACAAATGCTCACCGCACATCCAGCCTTCCTCTCCCACCAACAATAACAGCAGCCATCAAGATTTCCCTCACCAGGGCCTGAATGCTTTGTAACATGTGCTTGATGTCTATAGATCAATGAGTTTCTTCCTATAAACGCTTTCAGGCAATAATATTTGCTCTCGAGGCAGGGAGAACAGTAGAGAACAGCACACTGATTTATCGAAAATCAATTTCCTAAAAGTCTAGATTTCCAAGTGGCCAATTTGCTAAACTTACCAATTTATAAGAACTGATTTCTTTGAGCTATTTATAAAAGTTATAGCAATGCATACAGGATGGACTAGTTTTAACAGCTGTGGCAGAATTATTTTGGCAACCCTCTTGAATAGAATCTCCTATTCTTTCAAACCTTAACCATTCTCATAATCTTGATTTTGTGTTTCTAGCACTGAAAAATTTTTATTTCTGTATTTCACATGCAAAAGGATTGTTTGGGCTACTTTTGGTTTCTTTTGCAGGTTTATGGAAGTTATTTTGTTTTTTTTCTGGTCTTCAGGTATTTTCTAAGCCGCTCCTTTATATATGTCTCACGTGCACATCAGTCTTAATTTTATGTATTTTGAGCAGCTGGAAACCAGCATTTCTGCACTTCACACTGATATGGATGCTTTGGGTCCTTGCTCAGCAATGTCTTTTTTTATGATGAATATGTATCAGATATGGGGTACTAATCTTGGCCTGAAATCTTAGTTTCTAATCATGAAATATATTTTTTCTGCACATAATCCTTGGAAGTCTAACCTTTGCGTGTTCTTTAGCTTTCAACAAAATTCAGCAAATTAAAATATTGCTACAAAGACAAAATGAAAACTCTTAACTAAAAGCTGAAAGAATTTACAGAAACACTTAACATTGTCCCATTTAATATAAATAACCAAAATCACATGAATACTTAGAAGAAATGAGTTTTTGGTAACTTGGTAAATGCAGTGAATTGGCCTGGTAAACAGTCACATCAAGAAACAAAACATGGCCGGGCGTGGGCTCATGCCTGTAATCCCAGCACTTTGGGAGGCTGAGGCGGGTGGATCAAGAGGTCAGGAGATCGAGACCATCCTGGCTAATACAGTGAAACCCCGTCTCTACTAAAAACACAAAAAATTAGCCGGGCATGGTGGCAGGTGCCTGTCCCAGCTACTCAGGAGGCTGAGGCAGGAGAATGGTGTGAACTCAGGAGGCGGAGCTTGCAGTGAGCCAAGACTGTGCCACTGCATTCTAGCATGAGTGACAGAGCGAGACTCCATCTCAAAAAAAACAAAAAAACAAAAAAAACGAAACGTGCACACTGGCCTGGCTCAATACTGCTTATGTGGCATTAGCATTCATCTTTTTGAGTTTTAATTTTTTTCATTTGTAAAATAAGGAATGGACTAGATCTACCCTACAGTTCTTTCCAACCTAGCAAGTAATTTTTTGTGAACGTAAGATTGCCTCAAATAGCTATGTGTAGACTGAGAGAGGTGAGGTAAACTAGTAAAACCTTTTAAAAAAAATTCAACTACTACATAAAACCCAACACATACACACACACACACACACACAGCATATATATATCATATATACATATATACATATATAATATATGTATAGCTTAAAGAAGGGGGTTAAAAGCAGAGCTTATTGGCTGAAATGGGGATTAGGAGACAAGGGAAGGAAGCTCAGATGCTGCCTCTCCCTGGGTCTCTCCTTCACCGCTACCCACGAGGTGTCTCTAAGACCTCTCAGTCCTCAGGTAACATGAATGCCAGTTCAGTCAGGAGAGGTCCTCTACATGGCTATGTGTCATAATACTTTTTTTTTTTTTTGAGACGGAGTCTTGCAGTGTCATCTGGGCTGGAATGCAATGGCACTATCTCGGCTCACTGCAACCTCCGGCTCCCAGGTTCAAGCAATTCTCCTGCCTCAGCCTCCCTAGTAACTGGGATTACAGGTATCTGCCACCAAGCCTGGCTAATTTTTGTATTTTTAGTAGAGACAGGGTTTCGTCATGTAGGTCAGACTGGTCTTAAACTCCTGACCTCAGGTAATCCACCCACTTTGGCCTCCCAAAGTGCTGGGATTACAGGTGTGTGCCACCATGCCCAGCCCACAATATATTTTAAGTGAAGTAATGCACATATTAGGTTGAGATACCAATTCCCGGAAGCCAGGGAGATGAGATAAGATGTGGAAACACTTAATGAATCTATTTTTTTTTTTTTTGAGACGCAGGTTTGCTCTTGTTGCCCGGGCTGGAGTGCAGTGATGCAATCTTGGCTCACTGCAACCTCCACCTCCTGGGTTCAAACAATTTTCTCCTGCCTCAGCGTCCCGAGTAGCTGGGATTATAATAGGTGCACACCACCACCCCCTGTTAATTTTTTGTATTTTTATTAGAGACGGGGTTTCACCATGTTGGCCAGGTTGGTCTCCAGCTCCTGACCTCAGGTGATCCTCCCGTCTTGACCTCCCAAAAGTTCTGGGATTATAAGCACGAGCCACCGTGCCTGGCCTTAATGAATCTTATATGCATAGAAATACATTTAAAATATTATTTTAAGGGCAGGAATTTGAAGGTGAATTTCATTTTCTTTTTTCACATTTATCTGCACGTTCTATTAATTCTACAAGAAATGTGTGCTAGGTACACAATAAAAAACCCAGAAAAATATAGCCTTATTCATTTAAAACAGTTCTCACCTAGAGATGCACATCGGAATACCCTGCAAAACTTAAACACGCACACGTGCGGGCACACGCGCGGGCGCGCGCGCGCACACACACACACACACACACACACACACACACAGAGTCCTACCAGTGACCTTGTGAATCAGGATCTTTGAGGATGAAACTGAGGCATGTGAATTTTAATATGTTTCATAGGGGGCTATGTATCAGACCCCAGGTTCCCAATCACTAGGTTTTGTAAGCATTATGCCATAGCATAGCTGTGAAAAAGCACAAAGCTAACACTTAACTCCTCATCCTTTTATAATATTTAAAACTGTGATGGGGATTTAAAGAACGGTAACGTAGGAAATAGTCTACTGTGCAAAATCTTGCTAGAAGTTTAGTTGAGAAGTCAAATGGAGGGCAAAGTAACATTAAGGCGTTGAGGAAGAGAACAGGTTTAGGTGAATTTGCTGTTGAAAAATCTCAGGTTTAAATTAGTCACCACGTTCAATGAAGCCAACACAGTGATGACCAAATGGAAAAAGAGGCCTCCCTAAAGAGGGCACTTTGCTGCTACGGCTGAGTCAGTACCACTCCCCTGAAGCATTTCATTCAGATGTTCCATCACCTCCTTTGCCACAAGAACAGGGTTAGATGTTACAAGCCACATATGTTTTAAGCAAACAAAAATGCACACTTGGCTGAACATCCCCCATCTGGAAGGTACCTTCCAAATCCTAACACTTAATAGTGTTCACTTTTCACACAAACAAATCCAGTACCTTTGCAGCTTCCACCATGCGAGCAGTGGAGTCGGCTAAGAGTTTTGCTGCTGCCAGGAGCTTCTTCGAATTCTCCATGTCGATTTCGGCTTCTGCATCTGACCTCATGGCATTGACGAGGTCTGATGTGGCTTGGGCCAGGACCCGCGCCTGGCGCACCATTTCACCTAGAGGACGGAATAGAAAATGTGGTCGGTTTGTCTGCTTTTCAAAGGTCAGTAAAACCTCAGGAGCCAGTAGAGTCTTGTCTCTACTCTTCTGATAAGTGGGAGCAAAAAAACGGAACCTCCATGCCCTACTCCTAAGCAATGCATCCAAATTAGAACCCAAAATGAAAATATTCCCTGCAGCTGCCAGGATGATACTCCCCAAACACATCCGAGTTCAGCCTTTCACTGAGGCATGAAGAGAACAGAAGGAGCCAAAGAGGAGCACTTTATAAAGAGAGGGCAGGGAACAAAATTACGTGGATTTAGCATTAGTAAACACTTATTTAGAAAACACTGTTTTCTTCACTTTGAAAACCACTTACACAAAAGCCTCTATAATAAACTTTTTGAAGAACTGGCACAGAACAAAATTATTTTTAAATTCTGTATTAATGTGTAGGCTACCTAGCACCAGATGAGGGATATTACACAATCCACTCAATGTGTGCCACTTGGCCTTTGCTAATAGAAGCACAGACCCCAGCTTCATGCTCAAATGCTATGACTTGCCTTGGCCTGGAGTTTTCCCTGCCAATTTTCTCTTTGCTCATCCTTTTTTTCCCAGCACTGATTTTGATCTTGCATTATTCTTTGGTCTTATTGTCCCTGTGATTTTACTGAAATCTATTTTAATTTCCTTTTGGAAGTAGGAGGAGTATAACAACCAACATTAAAAACTAGCACGATTCAAATGTAAGGGATTTCTTCCTCTAGCAAAAGCCATCTGAAAAGAATGCTGAAGCACTGTAACAAAAAGGGGGAAGAAGAAAGTTTTTACTCAAGTAAAAATGTGCTTAATTCAGTGTGGTATCCTGGACTGGATCCCGAGACGGTTAAAGGACATCAGTAGAAAAACTGATGAAATCTGAATAATGTCTGTAGTTTAGTTAGTAAAGTACCAATGCTAATTTCCTGGTTTTGACAAATGTGCTATCTTTTAGGGAAGCTGTCAAAAATGGAGAAACTGGGAAAGGTATATGGGAACACTCCGTATTTCCTCTGCAACTTTTTTTGAAAATTTAAAAGTATTTCAAAATAAAAGGATTATCAAAAACAAACAAACAACAACAACAAATTCAAATGTGTGAGGCATTCCTATCTTGTTAAATTATTTATGGATACAGAAGAACACAAGACAATTTTCTTTTAAAAAAAAAAACAAAACTCGCTATAAGGTATTGTTCTATGCTGTCAAGGAAGCTCAAAAATAGATCTCTTACAGATTACTAGTTGGGTTGCAAATTGTGGGTCCTTTCTGGAGAAAAATTTCTTAGACACATTTAAAATAAAAATTTACCTACCGGCCCAGCACCTCCATTAATAGGAATTTACCCTACATTCGAAAAGTAAACCATTTTTACAAGAATGCTTATTGTAGTATTTTTGTAAAAGCAAAACAAACTAACAAACAAAAAAACTAAATGTCCATTAAAAGATCACTGGTTAAATTATGATGCCTACAAAAATAGAATACTATGCTGCCACTAAAAAGATTAACACACAGGTGGACATGAAAAAAGTCCAGGCTGGGCACGGTGGCTCACCCCTGTAATCCCAGCACTTCGGGAGGCTGAGGCGGGCAGATCACCCGAGGTCAGGAGTTCAAGACCAGCCTGGCCAACATGGTGAAGCCCCATCTCTACTAAAAATACAAAGATTAGCCGGGCATGGTGGCAGATGCCTGTAATCCCAGCTACTTGGGAGGCTGAGGCAGGAGTATCTCTCGAACCTGGGAGGTGGAGGTTGCACTGAGCCAAGATTGTGCCACTATACTCCAGCCTGGGCAACAGAGTGAGATTCCACCTCAAAAAAGAGAAAAGAAAAAAAAAAGAAAAGAAAAAGTCTTTAAGATATATAAAGTGAAAAGGTTATGAATTTCTGGGATTTTGATGGCACAGTGGTGAGCTGGGTTTGGGGAGAGTTCCTTTTCAATAGATTATAAAAAGGTGTATTGTATATTGTTTTTAAACTGACTGCACATTATGTATGATGCTTTGGAATCTGAAAACACCTTTCTGCTGGAGACAAACCGTCCTCTAAGGGCTAGACAATTTAGAGACTGCAGAGGCTCAGCAGGGAACATGTCTTTGACATGCAAACTAACCAATCCAGAGCTATTCCTCCTCTAACTGGCCCAGACACTCAGGAGACACTGTTCCTCTGCCTGGATCATCCTGGGGCCAGGTCCCAGGTAACTAGCCACCACCTCCATAATTTAGAGCCTGCCAAAATTATTTAAACTAGCCAATCCTAAATTGTTTACCCTGCCCTGCACTTCCCAAGAAGTTCCAATAAAGGCCATGGTCTAGGCCCTCCCCTTGCTCCTGTCTTCTCCCTCCTGACCACTCTGGTGCTCTCCCATGACCCTGTGTGGCAGGCGCTGACTCCTCCAGGGGACACACAAGTACAACAAACTTCTGAATCCCCAGCCTTGATCTTGTTTCCTTCTGTGGCTGCTCCAACTTTGCCATACCATACCCAACATGTGCATTCACAGAAGAAAGGATCCGCCGCGAATCTAACAAAATAACAAAATCTAACCATCACAACAAAAACCCGGTGAACTCTGTTTAAGTCTGTAAGCATGGCTATGGAAGAGTCTTGTGTCTTTTTCCGAGCTTCAGTGGGGAAGTCTTTGAGACCGATGAGAACTTGCCCTTGCCAGTTATCCAGGCAGCCTTCACCTTCCCTGTGGGTGAGCACCACCATCAGGAACACCAAAACCCACCCATCCACCCACCCCCAGCACAGCGCCTTACCGGCATCACCCATGGAGCTGAAGATGCTCTCAGTGACACACATGATGGTGTCGGTGGCCTGGTCGTAGCGGCCGATGGGCTCGCCTCGGCTGGCAAACTGCCGCACATGCTGCAGGAGATCATGGAGGGCCTGGCTGACCACGCTGGCCGCTGCGCTGACCTGCTTCAGGAGCTCACTGTCGGTGGTGGCCGCCTGGCAGGCACGGACGCAGTTCTCCACTGAGCGGTCCACCAGCTTCCCTGCTTCAATCAGCTGCTCCTGGCACACAGGGGAGCTGATAGTGGGGCTCACAACCTGAAGCGAGACAGGAACAGGTTGTGGGCACTGCGGTTGAATCCTGGTCCCTCTCCATGTGTCCCCACAGTCCTATCAAGGCCCTTCCTGCTCTGGGCCTCGGTTTCTGACTCACAGGACCATTGCTCGGTTTCTTACTTACAGGATCATTTCATTCAATGAAACCATTGCTTCAGTCTCACACACTCTGCTATTCTACTTCATCCTTGTGATTTGACATGTCCCGCTGATTTATAATGTCATTAGTCACACGTGACAGTCCATACTACTGCCCTACTTCCATAGAGAGAAATTCCTGAGATTTCCCAATTATACCTCCTTCCTTTTAGGATCCTTTGAATTGAGTCTTTTGAGTTGGGATACAAAGACTACCTAAAAGAATTCTATTTCTATTCTCAGAAACACCTGAAACTCTGCCTCATAGTCCTTTATGAACAGGGGGGTTCTGTTAGTTCCTTGTAAATTCTAGCAGTGTGGACAAGGAAAGCTTGAGGGAGACAATGCTGCAAATCTTAGCATAGGCTCTCGATGGCAAGCTGAGCCAGATCACAGATCTACACAACATGACAGGCCATCAAGTCCAGAAATGGACATTTCCCATCTTCTGATGCATCATCACCAAGAGGACACACGGAGTGGAGGGGAAAGGTATTTGGAGGCAGACAGACCTGAGTTGTTACTCTAGTTCTGCCACTTACTACTTCTGTGGCCTTAACCTACTAACATCTAAGGGCCTCAGATTCCTCATCAGTGAACTAGAGATAATGGTACTTAATCCTGCTTGCAGCATTACCGGGGAGATGTAATGAGGGGATGTATGACACACAGAGTGTGTATACCCTGGCGACAATTAACATCCCCACTCGGACACTGTGCGGCCTAGAAAGGGTTCCCATAAACTCTGTGGCTTATTTCTGAACCCATTTATAATGCTGTACCACACAAGGCAAGAACTATTTTTGTGCAGGTATAAGATGCACTGAGAAGTCCAAAGGGGAGACACAGCAATTTGCATATAGGAATGAACTAGTGAAAAGTACCAACGGCCTGAGGACTTGGGCAAAGAACAAATGATAAAAGCAGAATCAGACCACTTATGCTAAAATCCCATCATCACTTAAGACACTTGAAAGAAGTTCTAAAGCTTAGACTATTTGAAAAAATTCCATTCCCGCTACCCACCAAATGCCTGGAGGCAGATAACAGCAGGTGATACTGCACAGAAAGGGCTGGGGCGCCAGCTGGCTTACCTTGGCACATGCCACAAGCTGGGAGGTGGAGAGGGCACACTGGGTGGCAGCGGCAATTACCCTGTTCTGTAGGACAGTATCTTCGGCCACTTGGGCAACATTCTTTGCCTTTAGTACCAACATGGCAGCTGCATTGGCAACAGCTTTGGCCAAACTCATTAAAACATCCTGAGAAAAGGGAATCAAAGACTGTTCATTTATTTCTCTCTAATCACCTTTCACAGCCTGAAAATAAACATGTTATTAAAATTCCATTTGATCTTTTTCCTTCAGCACTTCAGAAGTTTTTTTACTTGTTTTGTAAAATGTCAACTTATCCTTAGAGGTAATTAAAAAAGGAGACTTGTACCCTAATAACTCAGTCTCTTACATCCATTAAGCAGCACAGGTTTAAATCTAAAATAGTGAATTTGAGGGAAGGGTTATTATTTTAACCACTGATTCACATTCATGCACTTATCTAACACAAAGTCTTGACCACGTCTCTTGGATGAGTGGCCGATATGGTGGATCAGGAGAAGCTGAAAACATAGCCAGATGCCACAACATCATGTGCCAGTTATAATTCATGGCCTCCAAGTCATCATGCCCCACTGCAACTTGAAAATGTATCTTCTGAATTTCTACTTTGCCCAAAGATCTGAGTCGTCATCAGAAATTTAGCCATAGCTCTACCTCCAGAGGGCAACATTTGATGCGCACAGACACATAGCTGGCACCAATACCTACAGCTCAAGAGCCAAGAAATGCTCTGAACATGAGTTATTCTCAGTGTTCTGCAGCCTTCTGGGTAGGAATTAAATTATGACAGAAAGCAGAAAGAGAGCCTATATAAATACACTAGCTATAAGACAGTCTGACTGAAGATGCAAGGAGCGCTGAGCCTTGAAACAGCAGTTTATGCTTCAACTCAATGACTACGCATTCTGCCTGCAGAAAGAAGAATCCTTTGAGCCTACCAGATTTGTCACCCATCTGTTTGACCTGAAGAATAACCACGGTTACAGTTAATTTACTTCTTTGCTTTTAATACTGAAAGTAGTTTATTTGACTTGGAAATGCCTTCCCAAACATACAAGCCATTTTTATTTTGTACAAACATGTCAAGGCTTTTCCCCTCAAGGAAATACGGTCAGAAGTCTTCATTAATTCATCAGATGATAAAGACCACATTTGATTCTAAATGTAAAGGGCACCCACAGTGTCTTTACAGTGAGATATTTTATGAGAAGATACAATGGAAATAATATTCAGCCTGCACAGTTTTACACAGAACAAAGACTAGATACAATCCAGCTAAAACAGAAACCCATGAATCTATCAAGTAAGCTGATTTTAAAATGGACAAAACCTAACTGGTCTTCAAGGAGCAGGTTACTCCAGTCTTTCTTAGGTCTGTGATGTTTCCTGGCTACCCCAGGTATAATTAAAGCCCATGGTGCTGAAAGCTGAAGATTCCTTTGGGATTTGACTGGCACTTGTCTACCATACAACTTTTAGGAATTGCTCCCACTATGGCAAAATTACAGTTCCTGGACATTTATCTCAATGCTCAGTGAAAACACAGCTTGAATGTCACAAATTATTAAAAAGATTTTTAAAAATAACTTTCCAAAGTAGGTCATGGTATTCCCTCACTTGACATGAATTCATCTTTTCAGATGGGGGCCAGGATTTGGTCACATAGAATCATGATTGTTCTAAAGGGCTTTGTTAGAATTGTTTAAAGAAATCCTGTTCCTCTTATTAATTTTGTCCAAAAAAATACAGTTAGAAAAAGAATGTGATACTACAGCTATAGCTGCTGACAAGGCCTTTGTCAAAATTTTCAACAAGACCACTATTATACAGCCAGTGTAAAATAAATCTTTGTTAACTATGGGAACATGCAGTACATTAAGAACCCAAGAAAAGCTCTGAGATATGATCTCAAGAATCAGAAAAATAGAGTAAGAAATCCAATGTCAGTTACCCATAACTGGAGGAGGTTGCAGGATCACCTTACTGGCCTGGTCTCTACCTAGAGAGCTTACACAATTGAAAACATTCAAGTCAGGCCTGTCCCTGCTAACAAAAGCTCTGTAGGACTATCACCCTGAACCTGAACCTGCTTCCTCTGCACATCTGAATAGAAACAAACATTAGGAAGCAGGGTTGACATTCATACACAATGAAAATAATCTGCTAAAGCAGGGAGAGGCAGGTAAAGCTTTTAAAAAATACAAGGTTGCATGCGATGTTTTAAGGAAAAATTGTCTTTCTCCTTAACCTTCCTTGGCACTTTGGAGAAAACAATAATATTAATACTTCTGGGGAAAGTAAATGACCATGTCAAGATAATTAAGCCTAGTAAAACAACAGCTGAATCTCCTATTTACCAAGTTCCTAAATAGGTACCTGCCTACAAATAATTACCTGCCCTAATATAAAAAGTAAAGGCCAACGCAAGAGAAGTTTAGGGATATGGAAAGGGAAATCAGGATGGGGACACAATTAACTTGGGTTTAGCAGAATATATTGATGTTCAGTTCATTCTGATTCTAGGGAACTTATGACCAGCCATCTCAGTGTAGAAATAGCTTCTAGGAATATTCCTACAGCCCATGATACGAACTCCCCCTCCATCATGACATAAATGTACATCGAATGTCTTATTGCACTGCGGGATGTAAGTGAATCCCATAGCCCAGTGCCACAGGCATGTGGAGAGTGAAGGAGAAACAAACACATCTATGCATGAAGGTTGAAATTTCATGTCTCACAACATACATGATCACATCTTAGTTTAACTAACACATCTTTTGCTTATAAAATTTAGAAGTTCTAGATAAAATGGCATGCAAAATTGCCACCCATGAAGCAAGAAATCTGAATGCCAGAGGAAAGCTAATGATCTTTTTGTTCTGTCTATAACATATTATAAAATCATTGTCAAATGAAGAGGTGGTCAAAACAGATGAAGTCAAAAATGCAGGAAGAAAGGTGTTGAGAGGTGTCAGGTAGTTAATAAAAACATTGTGTTATTTTCTGGACTTGGTGATATTTGTGGTATGAGTTTATATAAGTTTGCAATTCTTTGTGATTTCTTCTAAGTAAATATTTCACTATATACATAATTCAAAAACATTTTAACAAGTGAAGGCCGATGAAATTCTGTAGAATCCTAAACAGTGAACTTGACACAAGATTTGGAAAAGGGCATCTTTCAGAGAACCTGGGCTAGAACAGTAACAATTTCATTAGGATATATTTATGTATGACTTGCAAAACTAGAGACTTAGGAGGAGGAGTAAAGGGCACTGGCCCACCAGCACGTAAGCAGCTCATGCTGGCCTGAACTCCCCCAGCAGCAGGCCTCTGCGCCTCACCCTTTGAGGGACAGGGATGGAGGCAGACGAGCAGAGATACCTGATGCTTTCTGAGCTGCCGTGAGGTGATACTGCACACAGTGGTGACACTCGCTCCCCAGAGGGCAAGCAGCACATGGCCCTGGTATTGAAAAAGAAGGGTCACAAAAAAGACTTCTCTGCCACGCTTGTGGTTTTGGATAAGATACAAAAAACAAACCACCTCTGAGTACAAAGGAAATTCTCTCTCTCTCTCTGTATGTGTGTTGAAGTACATAGGTTTTCATGTTTATGAGGACTCAAGAATGATGCCATTAAACCCTTCTCCTAAACAGGTAAAATAAGACTGGCCAGGCGCTGATAATCAGGGGTTAGGTGACAGATACCAGGAGTTCATGACACTATTAATATTTCCTCCCTTCTTGTGATTAAAGAATGTCCAGCATATTGGAAAAAAAAATAATAATCAGGGTCAGGTGTGGTGGCTCACGCCTGTAATCCCAGCACTTTGGGAGGCCGAGGCGGGCCGATCATGAGGTCAGAAGCTTGAGACCAGCCTGATCAACACAGTGAAACCCCATCTCTACTAAAAATACAAAAATTAGCCGGGCGTGGTGGCATGCGCCTGTAACCCCAGCTACTCAGGAGGTTAAGGCAGGAGAATCACTTGAACCCGGGAGACAGAGGTTGCAGTGAGCCGAGATCACGCCACTGCCCTCCAGCCTGGGTGACAGAGTGAAACTCTAATTAAAAAAAAAAAAAAAATCAGGAAAGCTACATATGTGCTTTACAGTGATGAAACATGGTGTCAGTGAAATGAGTTTTCCTATTAAAAAAAATTTTTTTTGGTAACACAAAAAGACCTCACTCCCAACATAATACATCTCAATCGCATTCTTGACAATCTCAAAGAAAATGTAATTAGTTTTTGAAATATTACATTCTGCCTGCTGGGGTCTAAGACCATCACTTAGACTTCTTTCCACGACTATAAGGCTGCAAATATCTTACCTGGAATCGCTCATCAGTCTCATTCTCTCCAATCTGTCTCAGAAGATCCCCACTGGCTTGTCCGATGCTGCCAGCAGCAGTCAAAACTGTCTGTCGAGGCTGTGAACAAAGAACACACCTTAATTGGAAAGAAAACGCATTTCCTCCAGTGCCATCAGACATGGAAGTACAGGAAGTAGAATCTCAGAATTTGCTCCCTTTGTCTATCAGTGAGAATCTCAGGTGGTCTGCCGGATAGAAGACATCCTGGTGAAATCCGTGCAAGGAAACATCCGGTGTCTCACAAACCAGCAATAGGTATGTGGATTTGAAATGGCCCATTAGTGAGCCTTGTTCAGGTGGTAAGAAGGTGATGCGCATTCCGTGGAAATTAGGGTGCAAACTTATATTTCCCTTAAATGTGTGTTAATCCTGTGTGTTAAGTTCCTGGGGTTGCATCTACTCAAGTACCCTTGACGGGGAGGCCTTTATACTAAGAGCTCAACCACTCCTGAATGTGGGTGAGCTCTTAGTTGCAGAGAGAAACATACCCCATCAGGATGCAAGGAACAGCTGGGGAAGCAAGAGCCGCATGGTCCCCCAGCAGATGTAGCCATCCCATCAGAACCCCAGTGATTGCTTGCCTCTGGAGCTTACCTCTCCAGAAGTAGGCTGCACAGCTTTCAGCAAGTCTGACACTGCCCCAGCAAGGGTCCTGGCAGCTCTGAGCAAGTCCTCCCCGCTGCCCACCTCATCATCCATGAGGGCGGCCAGTAGCTTCACACCCTTGGACATCTCCGTCAGGTTGGAAGAAATAGTGGTGATTGCACATCCCACAGCTGTGTAGTCAGTGTCTGCAGGGTCACCTGGGAGAGAAAAGAACCATCCCCATCGAAGGAGGGCACATGGTTCTGGTGAGAATTTTCAAAACCCCACACTAGCAGGAGTTCCTCACCCACCATCCTGCAGGAGTCAGACAGCAAGTGTCACATGAGCACAGTGAGATGGCCTGCTCCCTGTCTCCACAGTGACTGCAGAAAGGTCCTTTTGCCTGGAGGCCTCAAGCATTGAAATACTGAGTACAACCACCTTTAAAAACCCAAAGGATGTCTCAGCATCTCACAGCCTTTTCCATTAGGCCCCTGTCAGCAGCTCAGGGGGTCACCTCTGTTCCTGAAAGGCGGATACGCTGCAGGGTGAAACCAAGCAAGTTCCCAGCTCTCCCCTGAGAGCGCAAGGCTGGGAGCCATACTGTGCCAGAAGAGACTGCTGCTGGACAAGATGGGCGAAGGCACACATGACAGGTCTGTTCGTTCAAAACCATTTTCCAACTGTAGGTGCCCAGAAAGGAGAAAGTAGCCTCAATAGACTTTGCAGTATGTCCAGCACACTGACAAGCCATGAGAAGATCTGAATAGCTGCTTTTTAACAAGGATGCAAGATACAGGCAAAAAGCAATAAGATGTTCCTTACCCGCTCTCCTGGGTCACTGGGAGAAAAGCGCCTAAGAATAGACTATCCTCTCATAATATGAAGTCTATTGTTTCAATCAACAGATAACTTATATTTTAAAATTAAAAAAACAGCTTTTAAACAAAACTCCAATGCAGCACAAATCTCAAGGGACTTACCCGCCGTGAGGTTAACAACCGAAGCCGTTCCGGCCGTGATAGCATCAACTTGAGAATGGATTTCGTGTTTGGATTCATCGACTTTGTTCTGAACCCATACCCTAGATGCCTGCAAAGCCAGACAACGGCACAACACAATCACAGCACAGAATTACCCAGGAGACCGGAAAAGCTCCCCCATAAAATCAGACCAGCATTTTGGCTACATTCTTCTTATGAGGCCAACGCCGACAGGGCCCTTAAGTTATCCTAAACAGTATCCTCAACAGGCCTCTTGCTCCTTCGGAGATACTCAATGGCGTGCAAATTCTCCCTGTGTCTTACATTAATTATGTTGTTTGTGTTTTTAACTTTTAAGATCTTAGGGAGAAAAATTCCACATGGCTTTATTTAGAAAAATTCAATTGAAAAAGAACGAGAAGCGAAAAATCAATGTTTCATAATAATACTGCACATTAGCACTGATAGTTGTTGCTAATTTTCACCTTGCTTTGCAGGGAACAGGGTGAGAAGGAGGGTGTTTCAGCTCATAGGTGTTCTCTGTCAATGTAGGAAATGTCTCTTGCTTACAACATGCATCGCCTTGAAGACGACTAAAGGCCATGCTCATGTAGATGGTAAGACCTTTCCTGGTAAGATGAAGGGATGGGTCGAGACCCCTGTTCTGGATCCAGATCTACCACTAGTAGGTGATAGGACCTTGGGCAAATCATATCCAGGTCCTGTCCCTTATACTTTTTCTACTGTAGGAATTCAATGGTTTTTAAAAACCTTTCCAGCTCTTATACTTTGTATGTTTATTTGAACCTATAAACAGCAAGTTCTCTATTTTCTGGTATGAACTTACCTAATAAATGATCATTTATCTTGATAATGATGACCCTGCAGTAAGGTGCTCATCTGCTTCCCAAAATATCCCAAAAATATTCATCTATGTTCAGGATGTGACTAGCACTAAAAATAATTTATTGCATTCTAAATCTTTGAAAACTGGTGAAAGAGGAATGTTAAATCTTAAATATTTTAAAACTCTACCTCCCAATTATACTGGATATGGGAATCTGCCATACATGTTTTTACTCTGGAGTTCCCCAAAGCAAAATGTTTATTGTCTTCAGGTACCTGGGAGAAATGGCACCGAGGATACCAGCAACCTCCACGCACACAAATGTGCAAATGAAAGACTCAGCATTCTGGGAGAACTTGGAGGGCAGTCATCCTGGCAGGACAAGATGAGACTACAGACTGTATCTTGGTTCTGGCCCCTGTGATGGCACCAGTCAGTCCTACAACAGTGGTTGTCAACCCTGACTGGCCATTAGAATCAGCTGGTGAGAATAAAAACCACTGATTCTCAGGCTCCACCCACAGAAACATCGATTTATTTGGTCAGAGCTGGTGCTTTGGGCTTTGTTTTTAAAGTTCCTCGGATGATTCTAACATACAAAGCAGGGTTGAGAATGACAGTGCTAGCCGGTGCTTCTCAAACTTTAATGGTCACACAAAGAAGTTGGGAACTTGGCTAAAATGCAGATTCTGTTTGAGTGGGCTGGGGAAGGCCCAAGATTCTGCACCTCTTACAAGACTCTGGGAATTGCCAACGCTGCTGGTCCTGGGACCACGATTTGAGCAGTGAGGAGTTGGAAGATTTTATGCAGCAGTAGCTACAGGAAGATCTCTGGGTTAATCACCCACCTTGCTGAAAAGCTCAATGGTAGTAAGCCAGTGCTTCTCAAAGCACAGTCCCCAGACACGCAGCGCTGGCATCACTGGAGATCTTGCTGGAAATGCAAAATCTCAGGCCCTACCCAAGATCCAAAACCAAAAACAAACAAACAAAAAAAAAATTGGGGGAGAGTCCAGCAATGTGTGTTTTAACAGGCCCTTCAGATGATGCTGACATATGCTACAGTTTGAGAACCACTGGTAGCGATAAAACTAACCAACAGCTAATGCTTACTGAGCTCTTACTATGTGCTAGGGGCCATGCTAAGAACTCTACAGGTGATTAGATCATTGCAGCTTTACAACAACTCTATTTACAGATGACAAAGTGGAGGATTAGAGAAGGCAAGTAGCCCAGATTCACACAGCCAGTACTGGAGCTGGGGTTTGAACCCAGGTCGCAGGATCCTAGGGTCCAAGTTCTCTGCCCTCCCATGGTACTGCCAAAAGCCTGCAGTACTCTATGATTTTCTCCTCCTATGGGTGCAACTGAGAGACAAAGTCTCAAGATTCTGAAAAAATCATGGGTTTCCATTTCACCTAGAGACAGAAATTTACCTAGATGAATCCTGACAGAGTACATAACACTGCTTTCTGCCAGGACAGAGACTTGGCATGAAAACCACTCAACAGTATTTACCATATCCTGGCCGAGAGGTGGCAGCGAGTCGAGCTCACTGAGGTCATCCTGGGCCTGCTGGACGGCATGCATGCTTGTGTTGATCGTCCCCATCAGGGCCTGCTGGGCTGAGGTCTGCAAAGGCAGATGAAACAACGCTGTCATCCCACACTCCTGGGACTGACATGGCCCTTTATGCAAAACAAAGCAAAACAGAACTCTGCACTCGAGACAAAGCAGCCCAGGCCACATCTCAACAAGCGCCTGAACTATCTCCCATTTCAACCTGGAGGCCAGAAATAGATACTGCATTATATTAATAGAACACAAAATGAAGGTGATTGTCATGGAGGGATTATAATCAGAAGTGCGTGAAGAGCTTAATTAGCTGACAAGAAGGCTCATAAGAGTCCTTGCAGGGGAACTGAGGTGATCCAGTCTTTGAGTACCGAGGACCTCCTCATGCACAGGAAACACGTGGGTGTTAAATGAGAATGCTTCCTGATAGATGCTTAAGGACTCCACCTAAATCTATGGTCAACATACTTTTTCAGAGACAAGTGTTGCTCCTGAGCTTTCAAAAAGTTCTCGTCCAACAGCAAGAGAGTCAGTCCCAAGGCCAGCCTGAGAGGCACCGAGCCAGACAGACCAGCACAGTGGAAAGCAATCAATGACTCCCAGGGTGAAACCTCAAGATTGCTAAAAACCTGGTCTACTTCTCAGCCTTTCCTAGGGGTATCTGGACCAATCAGCTTCGTGCTGCCAGGACATGGGAGCAGGGTTCTGTCCCTGTATCACAAGTCATGTTGAGAGCTCCCCAATTTTCTAGTCACAGAGGACACCTCCGATACCAAACAGGCAGTGATCCGAGTCATCCAATTTAAAAAATGCACAGCTAAACGAGGCATGATTCAGCCGGGAACTAGAGAGAGTTCCAACACTCAGCCCATCACCACCGCTGGTGTCCACCCTGCATACCGGAGGCAGCAGACTAACGAGCGGGAGAGGAGCACAGGAAGCCTCACCAGTGGCGGCATGTGGCCTCGGTGCATCTGCCCAACCATGACTTGCTGCTGTGGCGAGGGCATGCTGCCAACGTTGAAGGTCTCAGGCCCGCTGGAGCCCGAGCGCATCACGGCCGGCAGCGCCACTGAGCCGTGCTCTGCCTTCCCGGTCCGGTTGAACTGCTGCTGCAAGATGGTGGACCTGCCGGAAAAAGTGGTTTGGTCACTCTAAGGATGCCACCCATGTGGAGTGCAATGAGGAGACCCCACAGATGCCACGTATGTTCCCTGCTTTATGCTGTGAAGGCCAATTTAAAGAGGCACATACAGACAGAGAAGCAGGAATGAAGAAGTGGCATCACAATACTTAGCAGAGCTCTGAGATGAATCCTTTTACGATAAGTAATGTAAATAATTATTCCCAATTTATCCACTTAATAGACTTATGATATTATGCAATTAGTTGTTATTAAGAAAACAAGGCTGGGTGCAGTATCTCACCCCTGTAATCCCAGTCCTTTGGGAGGCCAAGCGGGGAGGATTCCTTGAAGTCAGGAGTTCAAGACCAGCCTGAACATATGAGACCTCATCTCTACAAAAAATCCAAAAACTTAGCCTGGAGTGGTGGTACATGCCTACAGTCCTAGCTACAGAGGATGAGGTGGGAGGATCACCTGAGCCCAGGAGCCAGAGGCTGCAGTGAGCTATGATCATGCCTCTGTACTCCAGCCTGGGCAACAGAGTAAGACTCTGTCTCAAGAAGAAAAAATGACAACAACAACACAGAGATTCCTATAATAATGATGTCCCAGGTTTTAAGTGAATGTTTTGATATGTTGATATATTATTTTTGGTAAATCATACCTGAAAGAACATTCACTAAACAAGTATCAACCTTCTGCCAGGTTCCATTCCAAGCATCAGAGATACAGATGATGTATCTGCAGCTTGAAAGGGGAAATGTGGAAATGAAGCTAGGGGAAAGCCTCCCACAGCTTAGCTCCCTCCGTCAGGCCACCACCACTGACCACAGAGGATGTTTCACTGCCTCTACAGCCTTGACCACGTGAGGTTTTGGCATCTTCCCCAAATGCTTTCAGCTAAATATTGGGAAGACTCTTAAGGTATCTAATGGAAAAATTGCATTTTTAATTTTTTTTTTTTTTTTTTTGAGACAGAGCTTCACTCTTGTCATGCAGACTGGAGTGCAGTGGTGCAATTTCAGCTCACTGCAACCTTGGCCTCCCGGGTTCAAGTTATTCTCCTGCCTCAGCCTCCCAAGTAGCTGGGATTACCAGCGCCTGCCACCACGCCTGGCTTATTTTTTGTATTTTTAGTAGAGACAAGGTTTCATCATATTATCCAGGCTGGTCTCGAACTCCCGACCTCAGGTGAACCACCCGCCTCGGCCTCCCAAAGTGCTGGGAATACAGGAGTGAGCCACAGCGCTCAGCCAAAAAATTGCATTGTTTACTTTATATTGTCTTAGAATGAAGAATAAGTGCAAAGGACGTGGATCGTCTGAAGGTAAGAAGTCTGAGGGTGGTGTATGTTCCTCAGAAGCCCAGCAGAAAAACCCACAGACAGCGTCTGTGTGTGTTGTGAGGTGGAAGGAAGGTGGAGGTGCAGCTGCATGAAGAGACAGGGGCCTCTGTCCCAGGGCCCTCACACCATCACAGATCATTCCCTGTTGCCCAGGGCAAGGCTCGATAGCCATGCTGGGATCCCAAGCATTAGGCATCCATGGAGAAACACTGTAGTCTGGGGTAGGGTGGTGAGAGACTACGGAAGGTGGGTCTGGAGGCTCCAGTGAGAAGTCAGTTGCATTCTGACAGCTCAGCCAAGGACCAACACAGGAAGAAGTGGAAGGTCTAGAGATGGGGACCATCCTGACCATTCTTCCTGCTTGCCTTGATCAGACCCCACAGTGATGCCGTGGGCAGTGGAGGAGGCTACAGTGGTCCCAGGCAGGGGAAGGTCCCAGCCCTCTGGGCTCAGACACTTACTGGGCTGGCTCCTATGGGAAGCAAAGCATAGCAGAGTCCACTGAAGTGAAGCAGATCACCCTGTCAGAGAGTACTAGCTCACTAATTTACATCCAATGGCCATGAATAATTCCAAGGACTTAAGGTGCTCTGCCCAAGGGTGGCAAGTACTAGAAACACATCATATCAAGTTTGGTTCTAACTTGCGTACTAGTGGGGACAAATGGAAAAACACCCTCTGGGTGATTAAGAAGCAAATTGTGAGAAACTGGCAGCAAGGGTGAAAATGTTAGAGAAACTACTATAGCTAAGCAAGTTGAATGGACTGGAAGATGCTAGAACTTTCTAGCAGTATACTATGGGAAACATCGCAAGATCTGAATCTGAGTCCTGGCTCTACCACATATGTATATCTCAACTAACTTTCATGAGCTTCAGTTTCCTTATCCGTGGACTGGGAATGATAGCACTTGGCCTCCCTTTTGCATAGGGAGCTGTTATTGGAATTCCAGATGAGACAGAATGTCAGATACACACACTAAAGAATAAAGAACAGTCATTACATTGCTCTATTAATATAAAAGGGATGTCTGTATAGGTTCCCCATAAAAAACATTTATTAGATGTTACTTAATTTTAATAAATCTATCTCCTCATCTACAAATGGCGCTAAATTGAGAACACTGTGAATTTAAAATAATGATTGTGAGGATGATAGTTATAATAGCAAGTGCTATGTTCCAGGCATTGTTTTATGTGCTTTATTAGTAACTACCATGGAAATAAAACCTACTTAGGTGGTAATATCATTATCCCCACTTTATAGATGAGATCATGCCAGAAGAGAATTCAGTAACTTCCCCAGGGCCACACAGTGAAACACAGACCCCAGATTTGAGCCCAGGACGAGTTTCCATGTTCTTAACCACTCCCTGTACTATGCTACCTCACAGCACTCGAGACAAGCGTGGCATGCAGCAGTGCTTCACTATAACTCCTCCACTGGCTACACTCCCTCCTCCCACAAAAGGGGCCAGAATCAAACAGAGGCTCATCCTCTGACCTTCTGATGGTATGATTCGATCATGAGATTTAAATCAGAAATGCGGAACAGGACTCATGAACACTTACTGCCTCAAAAGACACAGTTAAACGCCCCACTTTAGTCAATGTTTCCCTAAAATCCTCAGCCTCCCTCACGAGACATTTGCCACTTCAATGCTGCTGGTCTGGGGACCATGCTTGAAGAAGATTCAACTATATCATCTGCTGTCATCTTCTCCAGGTGACAGGCTTCAGAGCAGCAAGCTCCAAGCTGGCAAGAGGAAACCTGCCTGTCTAGGGAGAAGGTGGTGCTCTAGTGCTCTTCATAATACTTACTTTTTTGGGGAAACGGACTCTTCCAACATGGTTGACTCCTCATCACCTTCTAGTCCAAATCGATCTTTACTTTGTTTCTGGAAATGCAATAAAACAAAATGCAAAAATGAAACCCAGGCCGGGCACAGTGGCTCACACCTGTAATCCAGGCACTTTGGGAGCTGAGGCGGGCGGATCACTTGAGGTCAGGAGTTCGAGACAAACCTGGTCAACATGGTGAAACTCTGTCTCTTCAAAAAAAAAAAAAAAAAAAAACCATAAACCAGCCTGGCATAGTGACAGGAGCTTGTAATCCCAGCTACACCAGAGGCTGAGGCAGGAGAATTGCTTGAACTCAGAGGCGGAGGTTGCAGTGGGCCGAGACTGTGCCTCTGCACTCCAGCCTGGGTGACAGAGCAAGACTCTGTCTCAAAGAAAAAAAAAAAGAAAAGAGAGAAAAGAAAATCAGCAGGTCTTCATACAAGGACCTTTAAAAAAAACATTTTGAAGGGACACAAGTGAAAGTGTTGAAGTTTACTCAAAATTCTTTATACTGGATATTTAGTAAGTGATGGATGAACAAAAGCATAATAATAAGAGAAATATATTATTTAATATATAGTTAAATGTCATGTATTTATTGCACAGACTTTAATTTTACATAGTAAAAAATCAAGATGCACATATTAACATTCTATTAAAACTTGTTTTTTTTAATGGGCTGTATCTTGAAACCTTAAGAAATCTGTTTTTCTGTATACTACTATGGCATATAACCCCGTTACATTTGTTTAAAAAAAAAACAGAGACATGAAAACTGCAAAGATCATTTTTAGCCCCTCAATCAAAGTTTCCACAGAGGCTGAAAAGCACAGTACAGCTACGTGGAAAGGAAGATGCTGACGGGTGCTAGGCTCATTCATTAGCTAAGTGACATGCTATTGTTCACTGCCTGGTAGTAAATGATACAAATTTATGCTACAGAAAAATCAGGAATTCTCATAGCATCTTGAGGTCAAAGATCTCATACTTAATTAGTGATTAAAGATGAAATTAGTAAATCAAGTTTTATTGTTTTGTGTTTTTTTTGAGACAGAGTCTTGCTCTGTCAACCAGGCTGGAGTACAGTGGCATGATCTCAGCTCACTGCAACCTCCGCCTCCTGGGTTCAAGCGATTCTCCTGCCTCTCCCTCCCAAGTAACTGGGATTACAGGCACTCATGCCTGGCTAAGTTTTTTTGTATTTTTAGTAGAGACGGGGTTTTACCATGTTGGCCAGACTGGTCTCTAACACCTGACCTCAGGTGATCTTCCCGCCTCGGCCTCCCAAAGTGTTGGATCACAGGCATGAGTCACTGTGCCTGGCCTCGAGTATTTTTTAAAAGGGCTTTTTTTTTTCAAGGTACCCACACCATCGAAACCGAGCCTTTTAATAAAGCGGTCTTGCTTTTCCAATTTGCATCAATACAAAATACCTTTTTCAGGATGATGTCAATGTAGCCTGCAATCAGCTGCGATATCTGCTCTCCCTCGGTGGTTTGTACTGAATAGTAGCTTTCCTGATACTCCCCAAAATCCTGAAAAGACAGCATTGGAGGAAATACAGCTAAATCAGATATATCAGAATTTTAAAGGCTAGGAGGTCCAGCTCTAGAACAATATGACATAGACTTCATTTCCCCTGCTCCTTCTCTCTAAATACAAACGAATACCCTAAAATTTATTGAACAATATTCAACAATGGTAAAAGAGCTCTCAAAACTGAAAAGATGGACTGGCTGGGGGCCTCAGAACATGCAAAACCACAATGTGGTTGAGTTCTTGGGTTTTCTTTCCTATCCCATATACCCGCAAGACTAAGAGCTGTAGAGGCCTGAACATTGGAACCTCCAACAGGCAGTTCCTGAAAAGCATGCTTTTAGTCAAAGAACCAGGAGAAGGGGAGCCCAACAGAGACTAATTTGGGGAAGTAGTCAGGAGCTCCAACTCCAGCTTAACAACCTGGGCTGACATTCACCGGAAGCTGCAGAGCAGTGAAACCTCAGACCCTCTCAGGCCCTTTTCCACAACCCAGGCAGGTGGATGGTCTGATCCTTTTGCTGCAGCAGGCACAGTAAAGCCCTGTGTCTCCCTGCCCTCCAGCCAGTGGCTTAAAGAGACTCAGACCCAGTGCCTTCTAGTTCCTGCAATGAAGGTCACCCAGCACTAGCAGGTAGCCCAGGGAAGTGCCTTCTGCCTTGATCAACAGAACCAACAGGGTTTGAGCAGGAACCTTAGTGTCCAAAGAAAAAATCAGCCCAGAATAGCACTGAAAGGGCTCAGAGAATAAAATTGTCATTGCAACTTAAGCCCGCAAAAGTAGGCCAGAACACTACACACTGAACCTGAACAAAGTGGCCGCCTGCTAACATAGAATATTTCAGTAAGATCAAAAGTCTCCTGATAGGCTGGGCACAGTGGCTCATACCTGTGATCCCACCACTTTGGGAGGTTGAGGCGAGAGGATCACTTGGGCCCAGGAGTTCGAGACCAGCCTGGGCAACATGGTGAGACTTCACCTCTATAAATTTTTTTTTCTTTTTTTAATTAGCCAGGCATTGTGGCATGAGCCTGCAGTTCCAGCTCAAGAGGCTGAGGGAGGAGGATCGCTTGAGACCAAGAGGTGAGCTATGATCACACCACTACACTCCAGCTTGGGCGACAGAGTGAGAGACTTTAAAAAAAAAAAAAAAGTCTCCCAATAACCAAGATATCTAGGATGTATTTAAAAAAGTAGACATTCATATCAAGAGCCAGGACAACCACAATATGAATGATAGACAATCAACTCATGTCAATACTGAAATAAATCAGATATTGGAATTCTAAGGATTTTAAAGCAACCATCATAAAAATGCTTCACAATAAACTGCAAATTCTCTTGCAGCAAATTTTAAAGAATAAAAAGTTCCAACAAAGAAACAGAAGTCATAAAAAGGAACCAAATGGAAAGTATAAAAGAAGAACTGAAAAAGGCAATAACCAAAATTTTACAACTCACAGGTTAAGACTCAATAGTAGTGTGGAGCTAATAAAAAATAAAATCAGTAAACCTGAAAACAGATCAACAGCATTTAGTCAATCTGAACAACATAGAGAAAATAAACTAAAAAACAGAGCTTCAGGGATCTACAGGACAGTAACAAAAGATCTAACAATAATATCATCAGAATAACAGGAGAGGACAATGTTGGATAAAAATAAAGCATTTGAAGAAATAATGACTGAAAACTCCCCCAAATTAGTGAAAACTTAAACCCACAAATTCAAGAAGCTGAGTGAACTACAAACAGAAGAAATCTTAAGAAGCCCATACCAAGAATTTTGAAAACCAGAGATAAAAATATCTTAAAAACAGCCACAGAAAAATGACATATTACCTACAAATTGACACTAACTTGAATGACAGCAAATTTCTCATTAGAAATCATAGAGGTAAGAAAGAAGTGGCATGACATGTTTCAGATGCTAAAAGAAAGGAACTGTCAATCCCAAATGCTGTACCTGGCAAATTATCCTTCATGAATGAAGGGGAAATAATAACGTTCTCAGAGGAAGAAAACACTACGAGAATTTGTTGCTAGCAGATGTACCCTTAACAAATAGCTAAAGGAAGCTCTCCAAACACAAAATGATAACAGAAGGAGGCTGGGAACTTCAGAAAGGCAAGAAGAACAATGGGGTAGATAAAAATAAAGGGAAATGTAATAGACTATTCTTCACCTCATGAGTTTCTTTCATCACATTTTCTGTTCAAAGCGGAAGCTGTAACACCATCTTATGCGGTTATAGACAAAATAACCATCTTACATGTATGCAGAAAAAATATTTAAATAATTATACTCAAAAAGTGTGGGGAGGGCCGGGCGTGGTGGCTCAAGCCTGTAATCCCAGCACTTTGGGAGGCCGAGATGGGTGGATCACGAGGTCAGGAGATCGAGACCATCCTGGCTAACACAGTGAAACCCCGTCTCTACTAAAAAAAATACA
>NW_012100320.1:488112-500967 GCF_000951045.1 Mandrillus leucophaeus | reverse complement strand
GCAAAGGGGACAAACAGAAAAACTACAAAATGATAGACTTGGGTCCTAATATATCAATAATTAGCTTAAATGTAGTGTAAATATACCAATTAAAAGAGAGAGAATGGATTAAAAAATACATAACCCAACTAATTATGCTCTCTACAAGAAATTCATTTCAAATATAACAATACATGCAGGTTGAAAATAAAACGACGGAAAAAGATATATCATGCCCACATTAGTTTTATAAAAAGCATTGGTGGCTATGTTAACATTAGATACAGTAGACTTCAGAGCAAAACAAAAATTACTAACAGAAAAGAACATTACATAATGATAAAACAACTTCTCCGTTAAGATGCAGGAATCTTAAATGTACAGGCACCAAACAACAAAGCTTCAAATTACATGAAACAAAAACTGAGAGCTGAAAGAAAAAGTAGAAAAATCCACAATTATTGTTAAGAACCCCACCCTCGGCAACTGAGAAAACTGCCACACAGAAAATTAACAAAGATATTCATTCAAAAGACTGGAACACCACCATCAACTAATAGGGATCTAACTGGTATTTACAGAGCCCACTTTACATGATAACAGCAGAATATATGTTCTTTTTGAGTACTCATAGAACACTCACCAAAAATGATATCCTGGGATATAAAAACAAACCTTAAAATTTCAAAAGGACTGAAATCATACAGAGTATGTTCTCTGACCATAATGGAATCAAACTAAAAAATCAATAGTAGAAAGACAGCAGAAAAACCTCCAAACACTTGGAAATTAAATAAAGGCTAGGAATAGGAAGGAAAAAATCACTACATATAATGAGCTTATACGCATTATGCATTATGTGCATTATGCATTATGCAACGTTAGGCTTTAATCAAAATACTGATGTGCTCTCTTTTGCCTGAGGTAGTTAATGAGGTTATCATAACTATTTGTTTTTTTATTTATTTATTTTTTTTTAGGCTGAGTCTCGCTCTGTCACCCAGGCTGGAGTGCAGTGGTGTGATCTCGGCTCACTGCAAGCTCTGCCTCCTGGGTTCGTGCCATTCTTCTGCCTCAGCCTCCTGAGTAGCTGGGACTACAGGCGCCCGCCACCACGCTCGGCTAATTTTTTGTATTTTTAGTAGAGATGGGGTTTCACTGTGTTAGCCAGGATGGTCTCGATCTTCTGACCTCATGATCTGCCCGCCTTGGCCTCCCACAGTGCGGGGATTATAGGCGTGAGCCACCGCGCCTGGCCAAATTTTTGTTTGCAATAAATACTAGGATCTAGTTTAAAAAGACCAATAGTATTAAAAGATGTAAAACAAAACACAGTTGTTCCCTGTCCTACACATTCTCATATTCACTTTCTACCACATACTCCTCCAAAGGTAACCACTTTCAACTGTTTCGGCGGTTTCTTCTAGTATTTCTAAATAATATATTTATATTGATTTCTTGATTTTTCTAATTTAGAAATTATCCATGACTTCCTGCAATGCAAGGTTAGGACACAGCTAAGTAGGAACATTCATCTTTTGAGGGCCATACAGGCACAGCTGTTACAGCTACAGGAGGATAGAAGGTATGTTTTCTGATGATTCCTTCTAATTGGCAGGAACCTAACAATCTATAGTCAAATTAGATAACTAATGACTTCTTCTATGGTCCCTTCTTTACATAGATTTTTTTTTTTTTGATGTCCTATTATGATATCTTGCATAGGTAAGAGGTGATATTTCAAGCATTCACTAGAGACTTCAGGAGTCTTAAGAAATTGACAAATTCTAGCACTGTTTGATTTTTCTTACTGCACAACTTGCCCTACCAACTACCTGTCCTATTGTGTTTCACAAGTAAATGTGGCTATAGTTAAGGCATAGAGTTATTACGCTGCTAACAACAAATATTGAAATCAAGAGGAAGAATTCAGAGGTCTGAAGACCTGAAACAAACATATTCTCACTACTTTCCATAAATTTTACACTAAGCATCTTATCATCTTCATCTTATTCAATCCTAGCAGCTCTGTAGGCATGACTATCACCATTTTATAGCTGAAGAAATTAAGGCTCAGAGAGGAAAGGTAACTTGAACAAGGTCACAGAGCTGGGAAATGACAAACTGGATTTCTATAATAATACTATCCTTAAGTCCACGTTATTTCCACTGTGTACTATGCTGTCTTTCTAGGCAGGCTGAGAAAACATCCTCAGCGAGATAATCACAACGCTTAGGAAAATATAAAATAGAGACGGGGCCTTTGTGTGTCAGAGCACTAAAAGTTTCCTTTCAGTATATGCTAGGGATGCCATCAGGAACACAGAACTGAGAATCATCTGGGTGAGTGGCTTTTTCTAGATAATGAACTAGAGGCTGACTTATGCAGAGTGCAGAGAAGGAGCGGTGCTTGAAGAAACCCAGGCTTGCTGACCTCTCTTTTACTTCTGGACCCAACCCCTTCCCTGCCCATGGGCTTGCACCTTCTTCCTCACTCCATGCTGGCTCTCCAAGGCCAGAGAAACCCAATGGGCAAGAATCTGGTCTTTCTCCTGTTCCCACAATATCACCCGAGGCCACGCTAGTGCTCTCCTTGCCCTCTGCCAGTCCCTACCAGTGTGAAGCTCTTGGGTGAGGCTGCCCAGCGCTTGACGGTGGTGAGGGGCCACTCCTGCAGCACCTCCTTGGTCTTTTCATCCACGCGCATCACCGAGTCTTTCGTGATCCCCAGCAGGCGAGGCACAAGCTTGTTCTTGCCTTTCATCTTTTCCTGAAATAGGAGATACCAAGAGTCAGTGCTCTTCCTCTGAATACATCTGACTTTGCCAAGGAATCAGTGATTTTTCAATGTTTTACCTGCATACACTGTGTTTCAAAACAGGCAGGGCTATAGGAAAACCAAGGTTTTGAGGCTAGGTGAGTAACTCATTAAACTAAAGGTATGGGAACTCAAACAAAGACATGAGAAGTATGGAAAAAGCCACAAAAGCATGCCTCCTGTTCAGGAGGGCAGCTTGCTCCAAAAACAGACTATGTCAGAAAGATAGGATAGAACTGAAAAGACATCCAGAGAAAAAGAAGCAAAGGTGAATTCCAGGTACTATCACTTCCAGTGGCCAACTCAGTGAATAACAAAAGAGGATTAATCTGAGATTTAAAATTAGCTTAACTAAAACTCTGTCGAAGTAGAATCTTCTCATTATGAGGAGACACAGCTTCCTACCCTTTTTTAAATCTCTGAAATATATTTCTGTTTGGATTCTTTGTTTTGGAATTTTGTATATCTACTGATTCTTAAAACTTATTGTATAACTAGTTTTAATAATGTTTTAAGACATAGTAATGTCTATTAAAATAATGAACCCTTAGCTCACACTCATACCAAAACAAATTAAAGAGAGATTAATAATTTAGGAAGAACATCCAAGTGAGTATTTTTGTGATCCTTGGGTGAGAAATGATTTCCTAAGAAAAACACCAACATAACAAGCCATAAAGGAAATGATTAATAGGCTTAACTCAAAATATACATACTTTTGATAGATCAGGGGGAGGGAAGCAGAAGCTAAAAAAACCTCATAAAAAATGAAAAAGACTGGGCAATAAATATTTACAATGAATGTAATGGCAATAGACTTCATATACTGTCTATGTGATATGTTCATATATCAACAAAATAACTGCTGAAGAATATGAACAGAAAATGTTTTTAAAATAACACAAGCAAATAAGTTTTCACTTAAAATAGCTGAGGTTTTTTATTAAAATTAATACTCAGATTTGAGGAACATGTGAAGGGGGTCAGTAGTGATGAAAGCTTAAGACAGCAAAGCCTTTATGAGAGAAAATGTGTCAATATCTATCCAAACCCTTAAAAAGTCCCTACTTTTGACACAGCTAGCTTTTAGGAACTTAGTCTAAAAAAATAAAGTTATAAATGTGTGTAAAGATTATGCCACATGAAGCTCAACCACAGTACATCATAGTGAAAAGCTAGAAACCACCCAAATTTTCAGACAACATTGGGCCCATTCAGGGTGGTATGGCTGTAGATGAAACAATCCAAATTTTCAATAACATGGGACTTAATACATAAATTATGATATATCCAGATAACAGATTACCCTACATGATTAAAAATCATACTGTAGAAAAACAATTGGTTTTATGGAAGTAAATTATTCATAATATATTATTAAAAAACAGAATATAGGGCCTAATCTTAGGGGAAATAAAAATTTAAAAATAGGCATATGTCCATTACATGAAAAAAAATGGCACTGAACGTCTCATGTGTTTTGTATTATTTTTTTCATGCTTTTCCTTATTTCCAATATTTCCTTTAATGCATGTATATTTTTAGGGTTGTCAGGAAAACCTTGTCAAGTTATATTTGCTGAAATCTAGCAACATGTCAACTGCTATTCTCAGGGGCATAGACACATACATTCACACAAAGGATCCATTTGTGGATGTGTCTACACACACCCAACACAGGGTAATGGCATTTAAAACACAGTTGGAGCATACTAGATACTTAGTAAGCATCATCTGTTCATCTTCAGAGCATCTCCAAAACACTGGTGTCATCATTTTTCACTTTGTAAGTGAAGAGACCAAGGCCAACAGTGGTGAGTGGTAAAGCCATAGTTTGTACACAGATTTGAGTAGCTCAAAAATATCCAAAAGCTGACTGTCTACTGTAGTTGACTGTCTTCCGGTGGAAGCAAAAAGAGAAAAGGCCAAATTCCCCCCAACCCCAACCGCCCTCACCATGGGCATTTGGTAACCCTCAGATGGTGACAGTCATCGCACACCCCCAGCTTCCTCAGGGAGGACACCATTGTGTGAGGAATCTACCTGGGTGTCGGAGGAGGGGAATATTCCTCCCTGAACCTTAAGTCTTAAACACTGAGAAGGGTCAGATTTTTTTCAAAGAGAGGACAGTTCCACGTGAGATCAGTGCAGGGCAGACAATGTCAGTTAATCTACTTTGGCTTCGGGAGCCACACAGAGTTTTAGGTTGAGAGGCTCTAGGCAGCTAATTTAGTAGCACGGGGTTGGCACAAACCCAGCTTCTGGGACCCAGGAAGAGGACTGGAGATAAAATATGGTTTGCAGCTGCTGCCTTCATTCTTTCCCATCTGCACTGCTCCCCAGTGAGGGATTCTGGGGTGCGGGAACACAGAATCGTGACGGATTGCCCTAATTCTTGTCAAGATCATTCCAGATTGGGAGAGGAAGCCACAGTGAACAAACAAGTTACAGTGGACTTTCTATCAGCAGGTCACAACTGAGGAAAAGGGGCTGAGGGAACTCAAAAAATACTGGAACTGTCAACAGAGACCACCATCAAGTGATAAAATTACTTCAGCGCCTACACACAAAATGCAGAGCAGCTGGAGAAAGGTAAAGTCGCAAATGGCTGAGATCTGTGATCATGATGCAAGGTCTTCCCTGGTGCAGAGACCTGCCTTAGAGCCTCAGTGACAGGGATGTGAGGGGAGGGCCACAGGGTAATAAAGCTCCCTCTTTCCTTCCTATGCCTCAAGTCTCAGTCACCCCCACACCACTCCTTTCCAACCTTCAACTACACAGACCAGCTTCCTTTTATCTCCAGTACACAAAGCAGGCTAAAGCAGGCACCAGTGAAGACCCATCTATCTCATATACCAACACACACACAGAGAGTTGTAGCTGTGATTTCTGCCAGCCATCTAGAAGCTTCTCTCTCAAGGTGGTCCTGATTAGATTGTTTTCGTTTTGAAAACGTCTGCAGCGTGTATCACTCAGAGGCAGGTGAAAGCAGGCATTCTACCGAGGAGAAGCAGGATTCGTTAATGAACCCAAGCCCTCCTCTTTCAAACGTATTTCAGCTGCTACTCCGGGTGTAGCCCTGGCAGCCAGCTGTGATTAAGCCTGCTGTCGGCAGACTCTTCTCACAGGTGCAGAGATTGCCTGATTCTCACATCACCTCTGCTTCACATCTGAGATCCAGAACTAGATGGAGGAATGCAACTGGACTGAGCTTCTGGCTCCCGGTCCTTCATTTCAATATGGCCCAAGCCCATAGGGTCCTCCCCATGATCCAGCTGAGCTCACTAGAGCTCTAGATTGGCTTGGCCAAAGGGCTGGTTTGCGTGTTTTGTTCTGTCTTCAGTATATTTCTTTATTTTAGGGGGATGGGGAAAAACGGCTGCTCAAGAGCAAACCTGTAGACCCTGTTTATTAGCCATTTCTCTCCCTACAAGTGACTGCCAATCCATTTTGACTAAACTTGGGATTCTGAGATGCTCTGAATGCCCTGTCTGGTGTTTTTACAGTTTAGGGGAGAAGAGGGTCTGTTTCCCCAGGTAATCTAAAACCTCAAGGCTCTGGCTATGTCTGCAAAAAATTTTCAAAGGCAAATTTAGAAGTGAGAAGAGTTACACAGTGATTTTCTGGAATAAAACAAGATTTTATGCCAGTCAAGGGAAATGCCTTACTGTTGCTTGTGGGGTTTTGGTGTAGCAGATCATGATGAAATGCAAAAGAAGTCAACGCAACAAGGAAGAATGTAGACATTTACAGCTCCCATTTATGGAGATTTATATAAGGCAGTCCCCTTTTCTGTATTAACTTATTTAAACCTCATAAAAAGTCATAATTTTATGGGTGAACAAACTGAAGCTCAGAGATGGAAGGTAAGGTAACTTATCCAAGGTCAAATTACTAAGTGGCAAAGCCAGGATCCAAACTGAAGTCCTTCTTTTCCAAAGCATATTTCCTAGCCACTGAAAATACTGCTGCCTAATGCTATTCCGTGTGAATTCATTATATGGCTCGCAGACATGCTCTGTATGGAGGTGGGTAAACTATGCCCATTGCTAAATCCAGCTTATTTTTTATGGCCCAAGAGCTAAGAATGAATTTTCTATTTTTAAATTTTAAACAAATCAAGAGGAATATTTTGTGCGACAAAGATTACATAAAATTCAAATTTCAGAGTCCAAAAATAAAGCTTTGTAGAAACATAACCATGCCATTCATTTACATTTTGCCTATGGCTGCTTTCATACTACAGGGGCAAAGTTGAGGAGCATGATTGGCAAAGCCTGAAATGTTTACTAGCTGGCCCCTAGGGCCAGGTATTTGGGAAATATGGGAAGAGTTCAGTGTCTGGGATAATCTGATATTTATCAGGCCAGGTACAGTGGCTCATGCCTGCAATCCCAACACTTTGAGAAACTGAGGTGGGAGGATCACTTGAGGCCAAGAGCTCAAGACCAGCCGAGGCAACATAAGGCGATCCATCTCTAAGAAAAAATAAAAATAAATTAGCTGGGTGTGGTGGCACGTGCCTATAGTCTCAGTTACTCAAGAGGCTGCAGTGAGCCATGATCACGCCACTACATTCCAGACTGGGTGATAAGAGTGAGATCTAGTCTCTAAAAAACTAATAAATAAAATTAAATTAATCAATATCCTTATTTTCCAGTCACCATACTTGTTTACATACATTAGCTCGCTTACTCATCATTAGAGCTCTATAAGGAATTATTCCTATTTTTCAGATGAAGAAACTGAGATTTAGAGTTTAGGTACTTTCCCTAAGGTCATATAAGTTTCTACTATTTCTCACACAGGTGTAAATTACCATCCTGCATTCTAGGCCAATCGTCCCAACTCCAACATGCAAGCATGCTCTATTACAACGACACAAAGTTTAATACTGATTTTTAGGACAAAATGTTCATAGACATAGAAGAAAATATGATGTAAGCAGCTCTAAGCACATGAAACCAGTCCTTTCAAAACATCTATGACTGATTTCAAGGCTGTGTGGTTTGAGTAAGTGTGTTCAATATCATTATTAATTATAATTTCATTTACTTAGAGTTTCTAATAGAAGCCTATAAAAGTAGTGAATGGGAAAGTGAAATTACTAACTTTTAATTTACTTCCTAAATTATGCTTTCGTTAGTATAATTCCTTCACAATTTAATGCAATGTTCAGTTTGGGGCATGAGAAATCTGTTACTGATGTCTTTAAAAAAATTTATTGCCCCAGTTAGTACAACCTCTATGGAAAACAGTATGGAGATTCCTTAAAAGCTAAAAGTAGATCTACCATTTGATCCACTACCGCTACCAGGTATCTACCCAAAGGAAAAGAAGACATTATATGAAAAACACACTTACACACGTATGTTTATAGCAGCACAATTCACAACTGCAAAGATGTGGACTCAACATAAGTGACCATCAACTAATGAGTGGATAGAGAAAATGTGGCATATATACACCATGGAATACTACTCAGCCATGAAAAAGAACAAAATAATGTCTTTTGCAACAACTTGGATGGAGCTGGACGCTATTATTCTAAGTGAGTAACACAGGAGTGGAAAACCAAAAACCATATGCTGTCACCTGTAAGTGGGAGTTAAGCTATGAGTCCACAGACGCATACAGATGAACTTTAGAGACTCAGAAGGGAAAGGGTGGGAGTGGGGCTACAGATAAAAAAGTACACATTAGGTATAATGTACACTACTCGGGTGACGGGAGCCCTAAAATCTTATAATTCACCCATGTAACAAAAACCACTTATACCCCAAAAGTGACTGGAAAAAAAAAAAAGTATACCTTAGGTATACAATTTTTTCTTTCTGGTGCTATTCTGCATGTGATCTCTTTTTATCATATACTCTAAATGGTTTTGCGAATTTTTACGTACATACTCTAAGGGCTTATTTCATATGGTTGACATATGCCTTATCAATTTCCTTGGCCAATTTAATCAATTTAACAATAAATCTGAAAATTAAAATGATTGTGTACATATTGTTAAAACATGTACAGGATCCATAAGCTGAAAATTACAAAATGTTGAACGCGATCAAGGAGGCTCTCTATATCATGTTTATGGGTTAAAAGATTTAACACAGTAAAAATGTCAATTATCTCCAAATTGATCTATAAATTTAATGCAATTACTATCAAAATCACAGCAAGCCTTTTTGTAGACATAGATAAGTTCGTTGGAAAGTATATATGAAAAGGAAAAAACCTAAAATGGCTAAAACGATTTTGAAAAAAAAGAAAAAAGCTAAGGGAATTTATCTGATGTTAGGGCTTACTTATAGCTAAAGTTGATCACGACAGTGTGATTAGCAGAGGGATACATATTTGAACGAGAACAAAACAGAGAACCCAGAAATAGACCCATAAAGATGTGCTGAACTAAATTTTGACAAAGATGCAAAAGCAACTCAATGGAGGAAGAATAGCACTTTCAACAAATGGTGCTGGAGTAAGTTGATTATGGTGGAGGTTACACAAATCTGTAAATATGACAAAATTGCATGGAACTAAACACACACAAGTACATGTAACGCTGGAGAACTCTGAATAAGGTCTGTGGATTGTACTAATGTCATTCTCCTGGCTGTGTTACTGTACCGTTGTTAGCATTGGAGGAAACCTGATGAAGGGCACATATGACCTTTCTGTATTACTGTTATTTTTAAAACCACAGTCAGTTTTAGAATATTTTTAACACATCAAAAAGAACCCTGCACCCTTTAGCCATCATTCTCCTATCTCCCTCACCACACTCTTAAGCAACCACTAACCTTCTTTCTGTCTCTATAGATTTGCCTCTTCTGGGCACTTCACATAGAGGGAATCATATAGTATGTGGTCTTTTGTGACTGGCTTCTTTCACTGAGCATAACATTTACAAAGCTGATCCATGTTGTAGCATATATCGGTACTTCATTCCTTTTTATGGCTGAATGATATTGCATTGTATGGATACAACATAAATTGTCTACCCATTCATCAGCTGATGCTTTGTGTTGTTTCTTACTTTTGGCTAACACTGCTGTGAACACCTATGTGTAAGTTTTTATGTGGATACGCACTTTCAATTTTCTTTGGTATATATTCATAGAAGTGGGATTGCTGGGTCATATGGTATTTCTATGTTTAATCAATTGAGGACCTGACAGACTGTTTTCCAAAGTGACAGTACCATTTTACATTCCCACCAGCAAGTTATGGCTGTTCCAATTTTTCCATATCCTCACCAACACTTGTTATCATCTGACTTTTTGATTCTGAGTTAGTTTTACAGCTTCCTGTGAATCTGTAATAATTTCCAAGTAAAAAAAAAAAAATGACTTGGTATATCTTGTTACAGGATAAATAATCATAGCTACAAGTCATAGTAATTTTGTTCCTTCATTTGCTAAAGCAACGATTTTCCCCTCATTTTTGTATCTTACTGTATTTCCCAGAACTTCCAAAATAATGTTAGAGGGTAATGAGATGGTGGGCACATTTATTCTGATTTCAACTCTTACAGCTTTCCTTTTTTTTTTTTTTTTAAACAGAGTCTTGCTCTATTGCCCAGGTGGGAGTGCAGTGGTGCAATTTTGGCTAACTGCAACCTCTGCCTCCCAGGTTCAAACAATTCTCCTGCCTCAGCTACCCAAGTACCTGAGATTACAGGTGTGCACCACCACATCTGGCTAACTTTTGTATTTTTAGTAAAGACGGGTTTTCACCATGTTGGCCAGGCTGGTCTTGAACTCCTGACCTCAAGTGATCTGCCTCCCCTGGCCTCCCAAAGTGCTGGGATTACAGGCATGAGCCACCACGCCCAGCCTCTTATAGATTTCTCTCTAGCGTCTCTATTAAGTATGATACTAATGAGAGGTTTGATACCAATGAACCTCTATCATGGTGAGCAAGTACACTTATATTCCAGCATTTTAAAGAATTTTCAATAAGATGTTGAGTTTTATCAAACATCTTAGTGGCTTTATATAAAATAGTCATATGATATCATCTTTTTTAAAGTCTTGATCTGATTCAGGTTCATTAATTCTTAATATTGACTAGTTCCTGCATTTTTTAGCTATACCACTTTTAAAATAAGGCAAACTATGGTCACATAAATTATATTAAAAACAATTATAAAATAAAATGTCATACTAATGGGCCCACTGAGCAAAACACTGAAGTGAGCAATATGCTATTAACATTGTAGAAAGCAACAAAAATAAAATAAAAATTTGAATATTTAATATGTATATACAAGTTGCAAGTGCTTGGGCAGGCATGGTGGCTCACGCCTATAATCCCAGCACTTTGGGATTACAGGAGAATAACCTGATGTCGGGAGTTCGAGACCAGCGTGACCAACATGGAGAAATCCTACCTCTACTAAAAATACAGAATGAGCTGGGCATGGTGGTGCATGCCTGTAACCCTAGCTACTCGGGAGGCTAAGGCAGGAGAATTGTTTGAATATAGGAGGCGGAGGTTGTGGTGAGCCGAGATTGCGCCACTGCACTCTAGCCTGGGTGACACACTATCTCAAAAAAAAAAAAATTGTTGCAAGTGCTGCCTATTTTCTTAATCCCTTCTTCTCTTCAAAGAGATGCAATTTTTAAAAAAATATAGAGAAAGAAGGGAAAGACAGAGAGAGAGGAGAGGGAAGGAAAGAGTAACGAAGGAAGGGAAAAAAGGTCTCTCATGTTCTTGTTGTGCCTTAAGTAATTTTGTAAATGGAGATTTGGTTTGATCAAATCTGCAAGACCCTGCTATAACGAGAAGATCTTTGCTCTCTCTCAAATTATCCTAGTGACCATGCACCGATTTTTCTTAGGTTCTAAATTGTCGCTGGAGAACAAACTGATTTTTTCTACAATTTGGTGTTCAACTTCTCTTCCTAATTACAGATTTCTTTATGTTCTTTATTATCCTAAATTTACTAACCTATATACAAGCACATCGCTGAAACTGACTGTGTGTGAAGCCTGATGGTATTAATGGAAGACGATATGAATGTAAGAGATGAATTTAATACTGGGAGGACTACAGGGAAACTCAAGAAAATAAATGGAAATTGAAGCCATTAGCAGTGGACATGATGAAAATTTGTTTAATCTTTGTCCCTGCAAGGCATTGGAGCTCATTTACTACTGGATGCCCTTCACAATAATGAATGAAAAGCACAATTTCTAAAATGAGCAGATCTCCCCATGTGTTCAGGGCACAGATGGGAAGCTAGAACGGTGGAAGCAGGTGACTGCCTCTCAAATGGGGTCACTCCAGCTAAGGCAGTACAGCTAGAGGCTGGGAACACCATCTGTGAATCAGGGAGACCTGAACTCAAGTCCTGGCTTCTTCAGTTACTAGCCTTATGGCCCCAGCTGAATCACTGGATCTAGCTGGGCCTGTGTGTTCTCACTTATACAAAGAAGATAGTAAGGCTGGGTGCTGTGGCTCACACCTGTAATCCTAGCACTTTGGGAGGCCAAGGTGGGTGGAGTGCCTGAGCTCAGGAGCTTAAGACTAGCCTGGGCAATATGATGAAATCTTGTCTCTACCAAAATACAAAAAATTAGCTGGGTGTGGCAGCATGCACCTGTAGTCCCAGCTACTTGAGAGGCTGAGGCAGGAGAATTGCTTGAACCCAGGAGGCAGAGGTTTCAGTGAGCCAAGATCGCGCCACTGCACTCCGGTCTGGGCGACAGAGTGAGACTCCGTCTCCAAAAACAAAAAGAAGATACTAATAGTAGTTTTGCCCTTGGGTTGTTGATAGGTTTGAATGAGATAAGCTTGATGGATGGCTGTTTACTAAACATTATTGCTGTTATTATTAATATTGATAAGTGGAGTCATTGTTACCTAGATGGCATCAGTGCCATTCAAATATTCAATGATACTTTAAAACTGCCACTAAACGTAAAAGATTCAACCTCTCAATTATTTTTCTTAAAAACAAGGTCACTGACATATACTTTCTTCATTGCAAAGGCCACAGCGATTCTGGGTGTAAAACTGAGAGCTAGTTTGGTTGATGTATTAATAACTAATCAG
>NW_012100320.1:464005-488062 GCF_000951045.1 Mandrillus leucophaeus | reverse complement strand
TTCTTCTCTTCAAAGAGATGCAATTTTTAAAAAAATATAGAGAAAGAAGGGAAAGACAGAGAGAGAGGAGAGGGAAGGAAAGAGTAACGAAGGAAGGGAAAAAAGGTCTCTCATGTTCTTGTTGTGCCTTAAGTAATTTTGTAAATGGAGATTTGGTTTGATCAAATCTGCAAGACCCTGCTATAACGAGAAGATCTTTGCTCTCTCTCAAATTATCCTAGTGACCATGCACCGATTTTTCTTAGGTTCTAAATTGTCGCTGGAGAACAAACTGATTTTTTCTACAATTTGGTGTTCAACTTCTCTTCCTAATTACAGATTTCTTTATGTTCTTTATTATCCTAAATTTACTAACCTATATACAAGCACATCGCTGAAACTGACTGTGTGTGAAGCCTGATGGTATTAATGGAAGACGATATGAATGTAAGAGATGAATTTAATACTGGGAGGACTACAGGGAAACTCAAGAAAATAAATGGAAATTGAAGCCATTAGCAGTGGACATGATGAAAATTTGTTTAATCTTTGTCCCTGCAAGGCATTGGAGCTCATTTACTACTGGATGCCCTTCACAATAATGAATGAAAAGCACAATTTCTAAAATGAGCAGATCTCCCCATGTGTTCAGGGCACAGATGGGAAGCTAGAACGGTGGAAGCAGGTGACTGCCTCTCAAATGGGGTCACTCCAGCTAAGGCAGTACAGCTAGAGGCTGGGAACACCATCTGTGAATCAGGGAGACCTGAACTCAAGTCCTGGCTTCTTCAGTTACTAGCCTTATGGCCCCAGCTGAATCACTGGATCTAGCTGGGCCTGTGTGTTCTCACTTATACAAAGAAGATAGTAAGGCTGGGTGCTGTGGCTCACACCTGTAATCCTAGCACTTTGGGAGGCCAAGGTGGGTGGAGTGCCTGAGCTCAGGAGCTTAAGACTAGCCTGGGCAATATGATGAAATCTTGTCTCTACCAAAATACAAAAAATTAGCTGGGTGTGGCAGCATGCACCTGTAGTCCCAGCTACTTGAGAGGCTGAGGCAGGAGAATTGCTTGAACCCAGGAGGCAGAGGTTTCAGTGAGCCAAGATCGCGCCACTGCACTCCGGTCTGGGCGACAGAGTGAGACTCCGTCTCCAAAAACAAAAAGAAGATACTAATAGTAGTTTTGCCCTTGGGTTGTTGATAGGTTTGAATGAGATAAGCTTGATGGATGGCTGTTTACTAAACATTATTGCTGTTATTATTAATATTGATAAGTGGAGTCATTGTTACCTAGATGGCATCAGTGCCATTCAAATATTCAATGATACTTTAAAACTGCCACTAAACGTAAAAGATTCAACCTCTCAATTATTTTTCTTAAAAACAAGGTCACTGACATATACTTTCTTCATTGCAAAGGCCACAGCGATTCTGGGTGTAAAACTGAGAGCTAGTTTGGTTGATGTATTAATAACTAATCAGCATGCAGCATATGGCTTTCTGACACACAACTTCTTGCTATCTCCTCTCTCCAAATGAGGCAGCTTGCTCCAATGAGGAGTGGAGTCAAGAAAAATATCTTAGAGGACAATATAACTTCTTCTTTTGTAGTTCTCTTTGGCTGTGGGGAGAAACACCTTCCTAGTCTGGTCAGTTTTGTCCTTCCAACTTCAGTCCCTGGAGGCAGCCGCAACACGGCTGGTTTGCTCCCACTTGCTGAAAGCAACACAAGAAGACTCCCTGAAGTCAGAGCTTTCTCCAGGGCCCCAGGCGAGAGGCCAAAGGGGCCAAAGCAAAACAAGTAGAAATATGTGAAACCTAATAGTTAGACAACTAAAGAGAGTATCATTTCCCTGAGGTTAGGAAAAGCAAAGGGGTAACAAAGATAACCAGAAGAGGTGTCGGTCAAGTGAAGATGACAGCCATCAAGGGCCAACCTGGGCTTGCTCGCAGGTGCAGTTTCAAAGACACGCCTCTTATCCTCTAGTAGGAGAACAGAAAATTCCCATGAAAACAGACCTGAAGGCCGTAAAATCCCAAGTCCTGTCTTAAAGTATACAAATGAAGCATCATATTTACTACATGAATTCGATTTGGTCTGCAGTGGTGAAGAGCCTTCACTTAGTCCACAGGACTCTTGACGGTCATAAATGAAACATTGTCAGGAGAAGGAATAAGAAGGAAAAGTGAACTCACTCCTTCAGGGACTTTATAGCCCTGACAGTGATCTGAGCCAAAGCCCAGCTGCCCAGGGGCTCCTGGACAGCAGGGCTCACTCACCAGCCCGCACGTCATACCCCTCATGGCTGTGGTGCAGCTAAACGCAGGTCAGCACCAGCCAGATGTTCCACCCGCAAATGCTAGCAGGGTGAGCAGGACAAACCACACTTAACAGCAAATGCTTGAATCAAAGAAAAAAGAAGTGGCCGAGGTGAACACCCTCCCCATTCTGCCCAACTCACCTTCACCAGGAAGAAGGACACACCATATGTGCGGAGGGACCGTGCAAGTTTGACGTACTTGACCTTGGCTTCTATCTCACTCATCTCTCCGCAGTTCTTATGCTCCTGCAAAAGTGACAACAGCCAGGACCAGTTATTGCATCTCTGCCAGCAGAGAGAGGTAGTTATTGTACGTGATGGACATAGTGGCTAGGAATGATCATTAAGTGATGTTTGTGTCTGAGACCCCTCCATGACACAGGCAACTGCTGACCAAGGATCAGAGCACACAGGAAGTTCTAACGCAGGGATTTCAAACCAGAGTTTGAGCCCAAGTAGCCCACATTACTTCACAACTAAATACGACAATTCACGCACACATGCAGTGTGGTGGGAACAGGGTCCATAACCGCAATCACATTTTCAAAGGACTCCACGTCCCAAATGGTTGAGGGCCAAGACTTTAAATGATACCAAGAAAAATGTTCTTCTCAGGAGAGGTGTCATTCTAACATCCATCCAAAAGGTATTGGCTGGGTGTGGTGGCTCATGTCTATAATGCCAACACTTTGGGATCAAGGTGGGTGGATCATTTGAGATTAGGAGTTGGAGACCAGCCTGGCCAACATGGTGAAACCCCATCTCCACTGAAAATACAAAAATTAGCCAGGTGGTGTGGCACATGCCTGTAATCCCAGCTACTCGGGAGGCTGAGGCACGAGAATTGCTTGAACCCGGGAGGCAGAGGTTGCAGTGAGCTGAGATCACCCCATTGCACTCCGTCTTGGCTCTGCTTCAAAAAAAAAGTATAATTTTCTAAAGAATAGGGTAAATACATGTCTGTACACGATAGTACTCAGAAACAACACTGGAGAAAAGTATGTTTTATATGCATGAAATTTGTATTTTAATTTATATTTACATTTCAGGATCAAAGACGACTTTGGTATCTTGGATTCCTTAGAGTGTTGCACGCCACAGTTTGTGTTAGGGCTTTTCTTACTGGTTGTGTAGACTGGACAAGTCTCTGATTTTTAGAATAATCCTGGATTTTTGAAAGGCGCGAATTTCCAAATTCCAGTTTCTAAAAACAAATCTCAGGACAAAGAGGCTACTTGTAGATCCTTCCTCAGTGCATGTTAACGGTCTATCACCTTGTTTCAATGTTACCAAGATAATGCCTTTGAAATTAAATGTACGCACATTTTTCTCAGAAGGGCTAGGTAACCTTTAGCAAGAAAATATGGATTAAGATAATAAATCTGCCCAAAGTAGAACTGTCAGCTTCTTTACTCTTGAGTCAGTAATCATTTATTATATAAGAGTACAGGCACGAGGTATAAAACCATTATGCGCAGAGGCCCCCTCATACTAATAAATGAGGATGGGGAGTGAGGAGAATAATAAAGTTCTGTACATTTCCAATACCTGAAAGATCCTCTTTTCAGCTCCTCTCTGCTTGATATATTCTTTGGGCAGGAATTCCTTCAGACTAAGAGAGAGACATTGAAAAAGGCAAGGCATTTATCATGTTCTATGATGAGAAGCAAAGCAAAGACATTTAATAAAACTCACAGTTAACTCACTAAGTCTCCCAATATTTTACAGAGTAATTAATAACAGACTGCTATATCCTACGATGCACTTGAATAAGGACACGGACATAAAACTACTATGATAGAAAAGGTCAAACTAACATATTTAAAGAAGAAAGAATTTCCAGGATCTATTGTGCAGTGAAAAAAAAAAAAAAAAAGAGCACAAGAGTATATAGTATGCTGCCTTTTGTAAGAAACGAAGGAGATACTTATTTTAAAAACATTATTTTCTATTGTCTACATATTTAAAAAAAATACAAAGATAAACCTAGTTCTAATAAAAATGGTTCTCCGTGGAAGAGGGGAAAAACAAGGAGAAGGGAACAAGGATGGAAACTAAACTTCTGTATTTCTTATATTATAGTTTTCACTTTAGAACCACATGAAATCGGGGGAAAAAAAAAAAAGCAACATCTAAAAATCTAAAGCAAACTAAAACCGTCTATCAAGTTGACAGCATAACTACAGGGAGAATAATTATGTCAAGTAACTTTGCAAAACAGTCTTTTGACTGTATATCCCTCGTAGGATATTACAGACAAAATAAACCATAGTAGATTTGTTAGTAAAAATATTAGTATTTCAAATTAACATCTACTTTCCCTCCTGTCTATACATAAACACACACAATAAAATTAGGACATTACACTATATATAAGTAGGATGTTATATATAACTAGGATAAAGAAAATGAGTAATTATGGTTGTTGTTAGGAACCAAGTTTTTCAGCATAAAATAGACAAAAATAAACAAAATGCAAAAAGACTTGGCTAAACATTCTGCATCTTTTATTTGAACTGGAAATACCGGCCTGAGTACCTGATTCATTTTTCTTTTCCTGAAAAACATTTTCTAGCTACATCCCCTTTAAAGGCCAGGAGCAAGAACAACCTGATGGCACCCTGTGCCCCCACCACCCCTGCTGGTGCCTAGGCCAGGTGGTCTTCTAAATACCATTTCCACTAAAAGGAACCAAGTCTCAGATAAATCACTGACTCTTGGTCTGAGGCAGGAAATGTATAAAATGTTCCTGGGACTTCTTGTGGCTTGAATCAAGGAAGTTACCAAGATAATACTGGAGCCAGTATCAATGAATTCCCATTAGCCAAAAATTGGATGATTTAAAACTGTATATTGAAAAAGAGAGAACAAAGTAATAAACCCATCCATCCAACCTCGACAGTTATCAACTCATGGCCAATCATGACTCATCTATTTCCCCATCCCACTGACCTCCCCTGGATTATTCCGATGCAAATCCCAGACATCATATAATTAATACCATGTGATGGGACAATTTAAGCATCAGAAAAAGGATGATTGCAGTAAGTTAAAGCGCAGATATTTAATATCTACAAAGATTTTTTTAAAAAATCATGGTCACCTTAAGAGATTGCTATGGTCCCAACTCGTACCGAAAATTATAAATGAGGGGAAAGAAACAAGTATTTATTCTGATGTTTCTAAATGTTGATGAGGGCAAGAATCACAGCTAATAAATGTAGAAAAAATAAAAGAAGTCCAAAATCATCATTATACAACTCTTACTGAAATAACTGATAGATCAAAGCAAATTCAATGACTGTAAGACAAAAAAATAACAAGTTGATCAGGAACTTTTTAACAGATTGATCGCTCTGATAACATCTAAACCCAATGATCAATTTCAATATTAATCAAAGTAGGATAACCAGATAATATATGCCTTCCAACTGATACAAAAGGAAGTATACAGCACCACCTAGGAAGTATTCTTGGCAATAAAGAATAAGCAAATACATAATTAAAACTGAATTTAATTGAATCCCTAAATCTAAATAACGGTTTACAAAAAGAATAGGGGAATATGTTCAATGATACCATCAGGATACAATTAGCCAAACCCAAACACAAGAAATTCTATGAAAATAACTTAGCTTCTTCAAAAATAAATAGTTTGGTAGTAATGGTGAAAAGGAGGGCATAATAATAAACTAAAAGAGATATAAGAAATACATTTACCTACAAAGCTCTAGTAATAAAGACAGTGCAGTAATGATGTAAGAACAGATACACAGGTCAACAGAACAGAATTGAGAGTCCAGAAATTAACCCTCACCTTTATAGTCAACTGATTTTCAACAAGGGTTCCAAGACAATTCAGTGGGGAAAGAATACGTTTTTAAACAACTGGTGCTGGGACAACAGGATGTTCACATGCAAAAGACAGAAATTGAACCCCATACCTCATACTATACACTAGAATTAACTCAAAATCTATGATAGACCTACATGTAATAGCTAAATCTATAAAACTCTCAGAAGAAGATACAGGAGTAAATCTTTATGACCTTGATTTAGGCAAAGAGTTTTCAGATATAATACCAAAAGCACATGTAGTAAAAGAAAAAAAAAGGACTATTTCGAAATTATAAACTTTTAAATTGCAAATACCACCATCAAGAAAGTGAAAATACAATCCATAGAATGGGGGAAAATATTTGCAAATTATTTATGAGGAAATTGCAATATATTGCAATATATGCAGAATATATAAAAAACCTTTAACTGATAATGAAAAGACAAACACTCAATTAAAAACGGGCAGAGAACATGAACAGACATTTCTCCAAAGAAGAGATACAAATGGCCAATAGGCACATGAAAGTATGTTCAACATTATTAGCCACTAGGAAAATGTAAAAAAAGCCACAATGCGATACCAATACATACCCACTAGGAGGGCTACAATAAAAAAGATGTACAACAGCAAGTGTTGGCAAAGGCATAGAGAAACTGGAACCCTCATACACTGCTGGCGGGAATATAAAACGGTACAGCTGCTGTAAAGAAAAGTTTGATAGTTCCTTAAAATATTATGCAGCAATTCTACTCCTTGATGTATGCCCAGAAAAAAATGAGAACACTTCCACACAAAAACTTGCACACAAATGTTCACAGCAGCATTATTAATGAGAGCCAAAAGATGAAAATAACTCAAAAGTCCATCAACTAATGGATAAAATGTGGTTTCTCCATACAATGGAAAATCATTTCTATCTAAAGGAAGTACCGAAATATGCTACAACATGGAAACACTGTGCTAAGGGGAAGAAGCCACTCACGAAGGAAAAGTTGTATGATTTCACTAATAAGAAAAAAAGAGAGATTCCAAGTTCGTCAGCAGGAGGGATCTAAGAAATATCTAATCTGCAGCAGTTTAGACATTAAAATTATCATTAAGCAACTTCATGGACAAAAATGAACGATTCAGAGACAGCTGGAAGGCACCATCACCACCAAAGAGGAAGCTGAGTTTCAGAGAGGTAAAGACTTGGCTGAAGGCACAGGACTTGTGAGTAAGTAGCAGAGAGCCTCTGACCTCCCAGAACAAGAATGGGTCCACCTGAACACACAGCTGCTTCAGGCTTTCTCACCGGCCCATTTAAAATAAGGAAGTGGTATCATGAGAGAACCGCTGCTGCCAGCCTCTAGGTAGTGGCTCCTACATCAGCAACAGAGACGCGGTTAAGGGTAGCAAAAGCGCCCAAAAAGGGCTCCATGTCAAGCCCTCTCAGAGCAATGATTGTCACTAGAAGAATACCAGATGGTGGTGTCCAGGGGACCAGCAGGGTAGAATATGCTGACCATCTATGGCAAGAAAGTCCTGTACTGCAGCAAGCTCCCTTCTTTCAAACTCCGCCAAACCAGCCCATCTGAATCTGCCTCCTATGCAGTCTTCAGGAGTTACTGAAAACAACATCAGAAGGTGCACTAGAGGTGTGACCCCTGAGGTTTCAAGAATTGGTTTGTGGGGAATTTAAAAACCATTTTAAGATATGAATGGTGTGTGCATGTGTGTGGCGTGTATTTTCCCCAGTAAATCAGTCATGTGCGCCACTTCAGCACAAAGCAGGAGGGAGCAGGCAGGGTGTCATCAAGGCCTGCCAGCCAGCAGCGCGGTAGTTCCAGCTCAGTTGTTGTTCTGATTACCAAACCTGAGTCTGGAAGGCTCCTAACATCTGGGACACGTATACAAGTGCAATCTGTCAGCCTTGTCGGAGAAAAAATGGGTCAGACTGTCAAACCTGATTGGAAATATTCCTAACTAAGCAAGTTCTGGCCAAGCAAAATCCCTCCCACTGTCTCCTTAAATGTTCTCACCTTAAAAGGGCAGCCATCTACAAACTGTGCATTGAGAACTCACTTCTCTGCCAAACTCTACTGCCAGCCTTTTAAGCATGGCCCTTTCTGAATGCAGTCATAATAACAGTAAAGTCAGTACACTAATCTCTAGAAGACTCTCTAAGATCCATGAGAGGTTGAAAGTTTGCAGCCGACAGACTCCTCTCTCACAAACCCCAACTACTGCTCTGGTCAAGTCCACTGTATTTGTTCTCCAGTTTGTTGCAGCTGCCTGGATAGCACATGATTATGTGACATACTGATACAGCCCATGAGCTGCTGAAATAGTACAAAAATTGAGCTACTGCATTCTTCCTAAAGGTAATAGTCATAAGATGTATTAAGTGACATATAGATGAGACAACTGTTAAATACTGAAAAGGAAAAATATCATGGAAATCTATTCTGTCCTCAGATTGCTTCATGGTTGTCTTTAAATTCCCTCACAGATTATGCATTATGCATGGTTCATGCAAGACACTGTAGAAATCCAATCAGGAGATTCACACAAGAAAAAACCTTAGCCCTACATCAAAACACTAGCCACACATGTATAAGTTCACAGTTAGAATAATGGGTTTCAAGCAGTAGATGTCACCTGTTATGATTCTACATTTTAAATGACTTTTTGGATTATCCAACTAATAGTCCAAACCAGATGGAGAGAGAGTGTTTCTGCAATTAAAACAGCTGCCATGTACTGAAGGCTAAACCCTGTTTCAGGTGCTTTACAAGCACTAGCAGATTAACTGAGTACTGACAAAAGCCGTGGGAAGCCAACACCCCATTCTACACACAGACTCTGAGGCTCAGTGATGCTAAGTTGCCCAGGGCCACAGCCCACACGCTGTCTCATCCGTGGGCTCTGGGGACCATATTCTGGGCTACCACAGACCCTGACCCCTCCAAGTTACCCTTTAGTCAAACAACATCCCACGTGATCAGTATTTCAGACTCTGTGGAATAAGATAATAATCAGATTATGATAATGAAGACCAGGTGGTAGCCATTGAGTTTTATAGAAATGCCCAGAAGCCGGTGGAATCAGGGAAGAGGAATTTAACACATTTAGGGGAGCAGGATCTGGATTCAAATACAGATGTCACCAAAACCTCATTTTCTGCTTTTTGAAGGATGAGATGCAATTTTGTTATTTTATTGTACATACTTAAACTACACAATGTGATGTTTTCATATAATATACATAGAGAATTTCTACAGTCAAGCAAATTAACATATCCATCATCTCACAGTTTTTATGTGTGGGGTAAACGTACCTAAAATTTACTCTTTGTAAATTTCCAGTATACAATACTATCAAGTATAGCCCTCATGCTGTATATAAGGAACATCAGGCCTCTAGACTTATTTATCCTATGTAACTGAGCCTCTGTACCCTTTGACCACTATCTCCCCATTTTCCCACCCTCAGTAACCACTTTCCTACTCTCTGTTTCTATGTATTTGAGTTCTTATGTTTTCAGGTTCCACATATGACTGACACCACACAGTATTTTCATTTCTGTGTGTGGCTTATTTCACTCAGAGGACATAATAATGTCCTTTAGGTCCATCCATGTTGTCACAAATGGCAGCATCTCCATTGTTAAGGCTAAATATTATTCCATTGTGTGTACATAATCAAACCTCATTTTCTTATGTAAAATTTAAGCTGCCTCTACAAGTAATTACAAAAGAGAAGCTTCAGAGATGTTTCCTAGTCTGGCCGTAAGTTACAAGTACACAGGGAGGCAGCTATGATTTGGGGAAACGTAAACTGCCTGTTATCTGTCCCAGGGCTGCCATCAAGTCACTGCATGACCACAGGGAAGTCACCGTTTCTCTAAGTTGGTTTTTATCACTTGAAAAGCAGAGGTTTCCAACCTATGAGTGTTATCGTTCGTGCGAATTGAAAACAAGGGATGTCGCCTCATTTGTGAGAGCTGAGGGAATCCATATGAACATACAAACAAAGCAGCGGAGTGTCCACTCAGCACAGGGTGGAAGAACAGAGGGGAGGGATGGTGGAGGTACAATAAGGACAGCATCACCCAAAGGATGCTGGAACACCCAGGATCCTGACTCCAACCTTGATGTTGAATCACCAAATGATTAACAACAACATGTCAAATCTGGTATCACATAAGGTTCTCAGAGTGTGGCCCCAGGAGCAGCAGCATCAGCAGCACCTGGGAATGTGACAGAAATGCCAGTGTTCAGGCTTCACCCCACACCTGCTGGATAAGAGGCTCTGGGGGTGAGGCCCGGCATCTTTAAATAAGCCCTTTAGATAGTTCTGATCAGATGAAGTTGGAGAACCACTGACACAGTGGGCTGAAAGCTCAAATTACAGATTCAGACACACTTGGATTTGAATCCAGACTCAAAGGTCAAAATGTCTGCAACTGCGAGTAGCAGTAAAGTTCTGGTTAAGTACGGTGATAATACAGGCAGAGGGAAGCACTGAGTGAGCTGGGAAACGCTCAGAATGGCAAGAAAAAGTGGAAAGGGAAAACAGTTTGTTAGTCAGTTTGTGCTGCTGCAAAAGAATACCACAGACTGGGTAATGACTGGTTTTTTAATTATATTTAATTATACTTAATTCTATAATTTATAATTCAATTATAAAGAACAGAAAATTTATTTCTGCACAGTTCTGGAGGCTGGAAAGTCCACGGTCAAGGCACTGTCAGGTTCAGCTGTCTGGTACGGGTGGCATCCTCTGGGGAGGGAAGAAAGGCTGTGTCCTCACAAGGCAAAGGAGCAGAAGAGCAAGCTGGCTGAATGCTGCGTGAAGCCTCTTTTTTAAGGGCCTTAATCCCATTCATGAGGGAAAGGTCCTCATGACCTAATCATGTCTTGAGGCCCCACCTCTTAGCGCTATCACTTTGGCAACACCCAAATTTTGGAAAGAACACATTCAAACCACAGCAGCATGGCAGAAACATAGGAAATGGGTTTGAAGTCCTATCTTGGTCACACAGCAGTTCTGTCATCCTGAACCAATCCAAATGTCCTTTAATATAAGGACACGCCACTGCCCAGGAACTCAGAGACAGCGCAGGGCTGGATACCTTCAGCGGTTCCTGGTTTGAAAGTTCTGGAGTTTCAAAGTAGTTAGGGAGATAGGCACCAACCTCAGAAGACAGCTAGGAGGAAACAATACAGACACTACTCAATGTTCGCTACCTCCGAAACTGAGAGGATAGGAGAGCTCCGGGCTGTCACAAACACAAGACAGAAGTTCACAGGGAGGAAGTACGCAAGTGGCTTTTTACTGCATTTTACTTTTAATTTAGTGGGAGGATGGTGGTGAAGAATATAATGTAAGACAGCTGATGAAAACAGAGGTTGAAATGCCAGATTTTTGGTTAGTTTGAAAACCGAGAATCAAGGGCCAAATTATTCTGACAAAAGCACACAGATGACCAACTCCAAAGGAGGAATATGTGTTTGAACAGAGGCCAAGTGAAAAACTGGTTTAAGACCTCCTACTGGGTCAAAAGCTTTGCTTGTTGACAGTAGAATTATCTTGAGTTTGTGGGGGAAAATTTCCAAGTCCACTGTGAATTCTTTCTCAACAAAGATTCATGTCCTGGGTCGCTTTGTTTTCTCAGTAAAATACTTCCGAGGAATTCCCAAACAGGAAGAGGGGGCTGTGGGAGTCAAGGATGAGAGAGGTTTCCTAAGCCTGTGACCTTCCTGCCCACTCTCAGCCCTTGGACCATTTCTTCCCGTAACACGCAGAGTCATGGAACCTTTCTGTCTGGCCTCCAGTGCCTATTACTTTTGCCTTTGCCACGTGTTAAATATCCAACTTTGGTGAATATAAGCTTTTATCACTTCAAGCCCAGATACTGCAACCATCTTTAAAAAAAAAAAAAAAAAGGTTCAGTGAGCTGGGTGTGCTGTTTCAAGCCTGTAATCCCAGTACTTTGGGAGGCTGAAGAGGGTGGATCGCTTGAACCCAGGAGTTCAAGACCAGCTTGGGCATCAAACTGGGACCCCATACAAAAGTTAGCCAGGCGTGGTGGTGCATTCTTGAAGTCCCAGCTACTTGAGAGGCTGAGGTGAGGGGACTGCTTGCGCCAGAGAGGTGGAGGCTGAGATGGCGCCACTGCACTCCAGCCTGGATGACAGAGTGAGATCTTGTCTCCAAAAAAAAAAAAAAAAAAAGTTGAGTGTGAAACATTTCAAATTATAGAAAAATATATGCTTTATAACTTATATACCTACCACCAAGGAGAAATACATGTTGGCATGTTGCCATATCTGCTTTATGATTGCTACTTCTCTTCTGTTACTAAAGTAGAGATTACAGAATTAGTGGAAGTCCCATATCCTTTCTTTATTAGGCAGCCATTTATTTTATTTATTTATTTTTTTGAGCGGAGTTTCCCTCTTGTTGCCCAGGCTGGGTGCAACGATGTAATCTTGGCTCACTGCAACCTCCACCTCCCAGGTTCAAGTGATTCTCGTGCCTCAGCCTCCCAAGTAGCTGGGATTACAGGTATGCACCACCACACCTGGCTAATTTTGTATTTGTAGTAGAGACGGGGTTTCTCCATGTTGGTCAGGATGGTCTTGAACTCCCCACCTCAGGTGATCCACCCACCTCAGTCTCCCAAAGTGCTGGGATTGCAGGCGTGGGCCACTGTGCTTGGCCACCACTTTTTTGAAGTTAGTTTCCACAGGTATTTTAATATCTTCCTATAACTTCTTGTGTCTATAAACAATAATACATCCGGTTTCTCTTTGTGTATATATTTTTAAATAAAAAGATTCATATTCTGAAATACCTTGTTTCCTCTATAAAGAACCTTGGTGTCTTCACACATTTAAATGTATGCCCATTTGAGAGATATGAAATGCTCTATACCTTTTGATTTTGCATTTTCTGAATCACTTATTAAGTTAAACATCTTTTCATGTCTTTATGAGCCAACTATAGTTCCTTCTCTTTAAAGTACCTACTGATATCCTGGGTGATCTTTTTCTCAGATATTTTTTTCTTTTTTAATATCTTCTGGATATTAATCTGATCCTGGAGTATGCATTGCAGATATGTAAATTTCTTTTTCCAGTTTGGAGCCTTACTCTTGATGATGTCTTTTCCTAATAAGATATTTTAATTTTAATAAAGGTAGATTTATCAATCTTTTGAATTACTGTATCACCTTATGACACTAATATAGTGTTTTAATTACTTTATCTTTATAAAAAATTGTGGTAGTTGTATGAGTCCTTCATATATCTTCAATTAGCCTTTACCATTCTTGAGCCTTGACTAGTTCATATTAATTTTAGCAGCTTTATTGAGATGTCCATTTTAAGGATAAGTTTTCTCATTATTACGTAAGTGACTGGAATAGAACTGAGTCTATAAGTTTCGGTAGAAGTACTTTACCTGATATCAAGTCTTCCTACCCATTAACATAGCAATAGCATAGCATTTACTCAGACTGCCTTTTATGCTCTTCAAAAAAATTTTATCATTTTATTGGTGAGATCTTGGAGATCACTGGACAGCTGTCTTCCTAGGTAAATTATACTCTTTGTAACTACTATAAAAGGTAATTCCCTTTTATCAATTATATTTCCTCTTTGTTGATTTGTATGGGAATGCTATTTGCTATTACACATTTTTCCCCCCCTAAAGACCTCACTTAAAAGTCTTGTTAATTCCAGCAAGGTTCTCTGTAGACTGACTGATTATCTATGTAGATAATCCTATCACCTGCAACTAATGACAGTTTTGTTTATCTAATCCTGATATGGTTTAGTTCTTTTTCTTTCCTTATTGCACTCACTAGGATATTTAGTATCATGTTGATAAGAAGCATTGATTGCAGGCATCCTTCTGGACATTAAAAGGAATTAATATTAAACTATTAATTATCATACTTGTTTAGACCAAGAAGGTTTTCATGAATTTCTGGCATGCCATGAAGTTTTTCTTTTTGTCATCAAGATTATTTCATTTTATCAAATTCTTTCTCTCCAGCAATTAAGACAATCATATAGTGTTTTTTCAAAAAAATCTAACATAGTAAACTATATAAACACGTTTTCTACTGTTTAGATGTGTCTCTTCGTATTCCATTCTAAAATGTCAAGTTCTCTCTCAGTCCCTAAAATACACAAACTCCCTATTCCCTTTTTCTGTCTTTTTATCTTGGCATTCAGCATCATTAATATATTATATATTTTACTTACTTATTAGTTCTCATCTGCCTTTCTGCACTAGAATTTAAGTTCCATGAGGGCAGAAATGCTTGACTGTGTTTTTCACTGCTGTATCTCCAGTAGCCTAGTGTCTATCACGTAGAAGGCACTCAACAAATTATTTGTTAAATAAATGAATTTTGCCTCCTTTAAAAAAACACTATTTAGTCCTAACTTGCACTTACGCATGAACATATGTCATGCTGGACTTAGTTAATACTTGATTAACTTTTTTGAGCAAGACATCTATATTCAATTTAAAAGCTTTCTATTGTCTGTATTCATTTTGGTATTGCAGTTCTGCTAGTTTCAAATTAAGGTGAAGACCTTTACTTTTTTATTTTCTGAAATAACCGGAGCCTACTGTTTATTTTGTTGTTTTTTGATTGGTATATTTTAAACTGATAAGTCAATTTCTTTCAAGATTATAGATTTATTTCAATTTTCTAATTATCAATTTTTTCTAAATTTTCCTAGTTTATCACATTCTCAACCACTTTTTAATATCTCTTTACCTTATTTTGCCTTTTTCTTCTTTTGTTTTTCTTGATCACATTTACCCAAAGTTTATCAAGTTTTTCAAAGAACCAGCTTTTGGTTTTATTGATTCTCTGTGGTTTTTATTTCATTATTTTCTTTTAAATATTTTCTTTCTTCTATTTTGATCTTGTTCTACTAATCATTCACTGAGGGAAGTATGTTAAATTACTTCACTAAAATTGCATATCTGAAATTATTGCAATACAGTCTATTTTTCCTTTATATACATTTAAGGCAGTGTTAGGCACATATACAGGTTCACAATTATTTAGTATCCTGATAAATTAGTCCTTCTATCTTTATAATCTTCTTTATCTCGACTTATGCTTTGTTTGCCTTAGAGTCTATTTTGTGTACTGTAAGTAGAAATTTCCTGGCATATCAGTTTCAATGCATTTAAACTTTCCTCTGTCATTCTCTCTGTTCTTTGTCTAAAAGTGTGTCTTTCAGAGATAATATAGAGCTGGACTTAAAAAAAAAAATTCCATTCAATGAGAATCTCTGTTTATTAATTGCTGCATTTCATTTACTTACATTTGGTATGATACCTAATATATTTACAAGTGTTTACCATATCTTATTCCAGACCTTCTTTTCACTTTGTTTCCATAAGCCACCCTGCACATCTCCTATTTTAACGGTCAAGCTATCTGCATTTCTTCCCTCCTACCCCTACTGGCTTGAAAGCTATATGGATTATTTCTTCTTGTTTGGTTTGACCAGTAATTAAAATTTTATTAAAGAACTTGTGAAGTCTGGTTTCTTTCACTGTTTCCATATACAGTCTATATATATTCTCTCAGGCTATCTTCATTTTTTTCCCAACAATTTTATTATGAAAAATTCCAAACATAGCACAATGTTGAAACATTGTGTATCGAACATTCTATATCTGTCACCTAGAGTCACCTTCAATTTTATCAAGTATACTTGATTTAAGATCTGAAGTTTACCAGTAACTCTCATCTTCTCCAATAAAATATAGTCTACAGAAGGCTTTTACTCTGACCACTTCTTAAAGTTTTCCACAGTGTTTTTAAGGGTCTGGAAATTAGTCATTATTATGTTTTGTTGTTGCTGTTTTAAGAGTTAATTCTTCTTTAGATTTCCCTTCTACTTTGTCAATTTCTTTAATCAACATTGCTACTTGCATGATACTCTTCCCACCTTTTTAGAAACAATCCATAGTAATCTGCATAGTTTACACTGCAACTTTCAACTTCCTGAATAGACCATCCTGCATTTAAAATACAGTTAAAAAGTTGGACTTTGTTGAAATGATCAGAGCCAAGTTTTGGTTCTGCATAATAACCATTTCATATATTTATCTGCCACACAGACTGTAGATTCAAAAACAGCAAGGAATTAGTATATAATATCTCCCTTATATTTTCTCTATACCTGGCACAATAAAACACATCTGCAAGGCCTCAATGAGTTAAAGAAAAACACCAGGCTCACACATAGGTAACAAAATTTCACATGAACCCCACACATTTGTACAAAAATTCACATCACACGGCCTATTTTCTGCCAGCATTTTCTGAACACAGAAAAGCATAAAGCAAATACCTGATTACTAGATTATGTGTCGTTTTTACTTCATGCACCAATAAAATGTCCCTTCTTAGGACCCTCTGAAGGTGACCTGAGGAAAACTGTCATGTAGATAAAGCATATCAGACTCAGTCTAGGAGATTCTGGCTTTCTTCTGCCTCCCCGCCCTTGACTGTTCTGGGCCTTGTCTCTGTCTCTCTCTCTAGCACTTATTCTCCCCATCAATAGAGTAGATGGATATATTAAATCATCCTTAAATCCCTGGAAACTCTGAAAATCTTTCAGACTCTGATGATTTTCATTATTGTAAATGAGTACCTTCACTGAAGTACCAAATCCAGAAATCACTGGAGAGTCTGAAGAAAGTTCAAAGCGAATCTCATAAAAATGTCCATATTGCAACTCTGAGCAAAAATGCTAAGAAAATTTTCAAAAAATTAAAAGATATGCCCTCGTTCACATCCCTATGCACCCACCTCAGAAACTACGTAACTGAAATTTCTGGGGGCTGCATCTTCAGCATGGCTGTCACAAGTCCAACCTTCCCATTATTATTTTAAAACCCTAAATTGTTTAAGCAGATCACACATATGAAAGCTAGATTGGGAAAGATCTAAAGGCTGCAAAAGAGAGCCCAGTCAGTCACCAGGGACAGCCCAGGCCAAAACAGGACCTGGCTATCCAACTCACAAATCAGCAAATGTGGCCTCACTGTTTTGTTTTAATTAAGAAGGGACTTACATCCTCAAGAAGTTTTACCTGCATGGTATAAGCAATAATGTACACAATTAAATATCTACATTAAGTAAAAATGCCTCATTACCTAATTTGGCCTAATTAAAAAGTAAATCAAATTCGTAAGGAAAAATAATTGCCACCAGGCAAAATTACCTTAATTTGGAATCTGAATAAGGGTGCAGGTACCACTACAGGCATAAACTTGATATTATAATCTCAGAAAAAAAAGAAACGAACTCAACGCAATTGCTTAACTCTTGTGGTCTCAGATTATTAAGAGAAGAATACTGCTGCTGGAGTGTGAGTGTGTAGCATTCAATAGGACCACAAACTGCAGTATGTACTTTTAAGACCAGTACCAATGCTTTGATATTAGTTTGTAATCTCGACACAGGCAGTCAGCTGTACAGGAACATTCACGATGATTTGGTTGGTACGATCCATCATACTAGGAAACAGACCAAAGCACCCTGTAATCCCAGTTTTCAGTACCTTTGCTGCATAGTGGGAGACCAGTAAAAGGGGCAACTTTGCCTTTCATTGAAAGTAGGAATGCCTTTCAAAATGAGAGCCTGGTGTTAGAAGTCAGAAGCTATTTGCAGAGAAACTCTTTAACTGTGAATAAGCCACTTCTCTCTCTCCTGCTTCTTCCGTATCTATCAAATAAAATACTATGTTCTCAATTCACAAGGGAGTCCTGAGAACTAGTTGCCCCAGGGCTATGGAGAAAGTGAGCTAATAAAATGACCCAGGTGGCATCGTCATCAATATAAGAACCCAGTGAATGGCTACATTCGGATCTCCTTCCTACCAGGGAGACATAAAAATTCACGGCTACAAAAGTCTAAAAACAGGTAAACGTTTTATTTCCATTTTTTTGATTCATCAATCTTCCCTCCATTTTCTATTTGTCACCAGGCACTTTAAAAACAGAAACAGAATGTTGTTTCCTCCGAGGCCTCACTAGCTCTTGGTGTTTATTCCTCAATATCCGTGGCCATAATCCTCAGGCTGATGACATCAGTTGTATCTGAGGGGCCAGCTGTGAGGCTAGAAGGTGGGAATGTGGAAACTGCTAAAGGAACTTGTGCACACGGCCTTCGATAGGTGGCTGAACAGAAGGGGACGCTTCCTGAGGCTCCTGAGGAAGGAAGCCAGACGAGTGGGGTAAAAGCGGGCCCTGAGGAACACCCGGCTGTATGACTCATTTGGAGAATACAGAACTAAGTAGGTGGCAGGAACTGCTCAGAGCCATCCTCAGCCTCAGACTCACAATGTGTGGCACACTGCAGGACACAGCATCACCTTGTAAAGGCTCCCTGGGATTCACTAACCCAAGGGCAGAGGTTTGCTTTCTGCGGGGTTAACAACTCAGTTTAGACCAAACAGCATATTGGCCAGGCATTCTCTGGCACCAGAAGAAAAGTTAACTTTTCTTCTTACTCAAAGGCATATACTGGTCCCAATTACTTTCCACCAAAGTGAAAGTGGGGACAAGGGTCAAAGAAGCCTCTCCGTTATCCTCTCCCTGCGATACACTTGAACCAATACAATGAATGCACAATACCATGAATGGCCTACTGGACACATCTCATGCTGACTGGCACATCCTACAGGAAAGCTCATGTCCCTCCCCCTTACTCCCCCATTGGCGTTCACACCATGGCCCTACTGGAGTGGATTTTTTGTTTTAACTTTCCTCTTCACTAAGATGAAGTAGAAGGAAAAAAAAAGGGGGTGGAGGGGGACACAGATCAATGAATTTCTATTCAGCAAGAAAAACTTCTCAATTTATCTTGCTTTCCCCAAAATCTGCAAATTTGGTCATCTACTTGATTGAAGAAAAGCTAGCATTCTCACAAATGATGAAATTAGGGTATGATCTTAGATACCTAGCTCAAAAAAAAAATGGTGAAAGGAAAAGAAGAGAGGAGAAAAGAGAAAAAAAGAAAATCAAAATGTCATTTACTCTAAAAATCCAGGTTTATGTTTATGTTCCACATGAGGTCCAAACTGTATCTGGGCTTGAAATCCACCAAACTCACAAGCTTTCTCGAAGGAGACAGGGTGAGAGCCATTCAGGATGTCATCCCGAGCCTGAAACACAAGAAGGAGGAAAAACATCAGAGGTTTGGGGGAGTGACGCATTCTCTCCACTGACACATTCCCATGGCCCAGCACACTCTCTCTGTGGAGCAGGGGACAGTGCCAGCCGACCCACGGTGACATGTGCAGGACACAGTGGATGATCACCACATGGGAGAAAACTAAGGCGAAAAAAAAACAAACCTTTGTCCAAAATGGCCTGTAGATGGAAAACATTAGAGATGTCCGGTATAGCAAAAGCAAAGTCTGACGACAACTGAGAAAGGCAGAAGTGATTATAAAAAGAGGCCAAGGAAATTCATATGAAATGATCAGCTTCAAAGAGGCCAAAAGACAAATTCAGTGTACTTTTTATAATCCTAAATCATAAAGCTAGCTAATCAAATATCTAGAGGTAAAATCAACCCAACCCCCATCCCCAGATAAAGACCAATGTAATAGAAGAAGAGAAAGAAAGGCGATAGGCGCACACACACACAGACAAGAACTCAATACTCAAGACAGCAGGGGAAAGGACAAGCGAATGCATCCTAAAATGGGGAGCTTGCTGTGTCTGAACTCCTCCTCCTCCCAGTTCTCCATCCATCACTGCTGTTGTTTTCCCCTGCCCTCCTTTCTGCCTTTCTTTCTCTAAATGACCCCCAAATCACCCAAAGATGGACACTCTCAGCTATCACTCTGAGCCTTAAGCCAACAAGCATCTTTACACTGCCCTGCTATCTCTCTCCTTTTGGCCTCCCCACTTCTTTCCTCTCAGCCCTCTTTCCATGCCATCCTTCCATCCACTAAGTCAGGGGTCAGGAAACTTCTCCAAAAGGCCAAACAGTAAACATTTCACACCTCCTGGGCCACACCGTCTCTGTCACAACTACTGAGTTCTGTCACGGGAATGCGAGAATAGCCACAGAAGGTATGTATAACAACTGCATAACCCTCAAGGGGATTTATCAATATGTAATACTTGAATACATAAGCTGTGTTACAAAAAAACTTTATTCACAAGTACAGGCAAAAGGCATGACTATAATTTGCCAACCTCCACATTATTTCTATGGGCAGATAGAAGGATAAATATGGAGAGGAAAGGGAGGGAGGGAAAGAAAGGAAGAAAGGAAGCTGGCAGGAGAGGACAAAGATGGATGATGTTTTCCCTGAGCCACAAGCAACCTTGGGGACAATCCAGTACAATCCACATCTTCACACTGGGAAACTCAGACATGTTAAATGGCTTGTCAGTTTAACAATTACTTAAGGGTAACCACATGAAAGATTATTGAGAGGATATCTTCCAGTTAATGAGAAGTCCTGATTTTCTGACCAATATTCTCTTGCAATCTAAGATGTCAGCTAAGAAACCTTTAGTGCACTTGAAGTGGTGAGCCAGTGAAGTGAAATACAGCTGTCTCTCAAAGTCCGGCAGAGAGGGACAGTGTTGGCTACCAGGTCACAATCTGGGAAGCCATAGGGCTGTCTCTTATACACATCTAGATGTGTATAAGAGACAGGCACAATACCATGAATGGCCTACTGGACACATCTCATGCTGACTGGCACATCCTACAGGAAAGCTCATGTCCCTCCCCCTTACTCCCCCATTGGCGTTCACACCATGGCCCTACTGGAGTGGATTTTTTTTTTAACTTTCCTCTTCACTAAGATGAAGTAGAAGGAAAAAAAAAGGGGGTGGAGGGGGACACAGATCAATGAATTTCTATTCAGCAAGAAAAACTTCTCAATTTATCTTGCTTTCCCCAAAATCTGCAAATTTGGTCATCTACTTGATTGAAGAAAAGCTAGCATTCTCACAAATGATGAAATTAGGGTATGATCTTAGATACCTAGCTCAAAAAAAAAATGGTGAAAGGAAAAGAAGAGAGGAGAAAAGAGAAAAAAAGAAAATCAAAATGTCATTTACTCTAAAAATCCAGGTTTATGTTTATGTTCCACATGAGGTCCAAACTGTATCTGGGCTTGAAATCCACCAAACTCACAAGCTTTCTCGAAGGAGACAGGGTGAGAGCCATTCAGGATGTCATCCCGAGCCTGAAACACAAGAAGGAGGAAAAACATCAGAGGTCTGGGGGAGTGACGCATTCTCTCCACTGACACATTCCCATGGCCCAGCACACTCTCTCTGTGGAGCAGGGGACAGTGCCAGCCGACCCACGGTGACATGTGCAGGACACAGTGGATGATCACCACATGGGAGAAAACTAAGGCGAAAAAAAAACAAACCTTTGTCCAAAATGGCCTGTAGATGGAAAACATTAGAGATGTCCGGTATAGCAAAAGCAAAGTCTGACGACAACTGAGAAAGGCAGAAGTGATTATAAAAAGAGGCCAAGGAAATTCATATGAAATGATCAGCTTCAAAGAGGCCAAAAGACAAATTCAGTGTACTTTTTATAATCCTAAATCATAAAGCTAGCTAATCAAATATCTAGAGGTAAAATCAACCCAACCCCCATCCCCAGATAAAGACCAATGTAATAGAAGAAGAGAAAGAAAGGCGATAGGCGCACACACACACAGACAAGAACTCAATACTCAAGACAGCAGGGGAAAGGACAAGCGAATGCATCCTAAAATGGGGAGCTTGCTGTGTCTGAACTCCTCCTCCTCCCAGTTCTCCATCCATCACTGCTGTTGTTTTCCCCTGCCCTCCTTTCTGCCTTTCTTTCTCTAAATGACCCCCAAATCACCCAAAGATGGACACTCTCAGCTATCACTCTGAGCCTTAAGCCAACAAGCATCTTTACACTGCCCTGCTATCTCTCTCCTTTTGGCCTCCCCACTTCTTTCCTCTCAGCCCTCTTTCCATGCCATCCTTCCATCCACTAAGTCAGGGGTCAGGAAACTTCTCCAAAAGGCCAAACAGTAAACATTTCACACCTCCTGGGCCACACCGTCTCTGTCACAACTACTGAGTTCTGTCACGGGAATGCGAGAATAGCCACAGAAGGTATGTATAACAACTGCATAACCCTCAAGGGGATTTATCAATATGTAATACTTGAATACATAAGCTGTGTTACAAAAAAACTTTATTCACAAGTACAGGCAAAAGGCATGACTGTAATTTGCCAACCTCCACATTATTTCTATGGGCAGATAGAAGGATAAATATGGAGAGGAAAGGGAGGGAGGGAAAGAAAGGAAGAAAGGAAGCTGGCAGGAGAGGACAAAGATGGATGATGTTTTCCCTGAGCCACAAGCAACCTTGGGGACAATCCAGTACAATCCACATCTTCACACTGGGAAACTCAGACATGTCAAATGGCTTGTCAGTTTAACAATTACTTAAGGGTAACCACATGAAAGATTATTGAGAGGATATCTTCCAGTTAATGAGAAGTCCTGATTTTCTGACCAATATTCTCTTGCAATCTAAGATGTCAGCTAAGAAACCTTTAGTGCACTTGAAGTGGTGAGCCAGTGAAGTGAAATACAGCTGTCTCTCAAAGTCCGGCAGAGAGGGACAGTGTTGGCTACCAGGTCACAATCTGGGAAGCCATAGGGAGGCCCTACTCCGGATGGTCAGCTGCTCATCCAGAATATCAACCTGCACCACAACCAAACACATGCTTGGACCCAGGAGCAATGCCTGCTGGAAACGATGCCATAAACGTGGCAGAAGCCAGCGCCGCCCTCCTGCTCGCCACAAGATACAGCCAGGAGCTTCCTGCAATCTCATCAACCTCAGTGTCTGAGCAGTAAATACTGTACCTGAACATAAAGCAAGTTCAGCTGCACAGGGTCTCTTGAATCTACATTCTGATCAGAGTAAAAGAACTTCCGTCTAAGCAGCAACGTTTCGTTTTCATCTACTCCTTGTTCTCTGAATGTTCGGCTGTGATCCAGCCAATTTACTGCAACACAACAAGACATATAAGAGAACTGTGTTTATTTTTCCTCTTAATTAAAGGGAATTTACCAAAAGAGCAGTGTGATGCAGATTTCTGTAACTCTGATACTTATAGTTACTTCTTACTTAGTTATAGTTACTTCTTACTGTGGTTTTTAAGCTTTGCAAAATAATTTCACATCTACCAAATGACCAGTCAAAATGGAAATGAGGGAGAAAATTCCCAGTCATTCCTAAAGTTATAGCTAAAGCACTATAATGAATGTGTAATATGCTGCCTCTCCGGTGGCAGGGTGGAGGGCAGATACTCCAGTCTCAGCTAATAAAGTGATTCAGAGGCTCTGAGCATAATAAGTTACCTCTGACCTCAAGTAGAAAAGAGAAAGAAAATGAAAGTATGGAGGGAGTGGGGGAGACAACAGTAAAGGGGGGCTGGCAGAACCGTGCCATGGGTCAGCTTAAATCTCAGTCATTCTGAGAACCCTGTTCTCTCATCTATGTGTACAAGATTTGATCACTCCCCTCTACACTTTCACAGCTCTCACTCCAACACTCCTCTGTGGGCTTAAAACACATTGTGAGTTAAGTCCTTATCACCAGTGTCTCTAGATTATAAGCAACCTGAGTACAGAAAACGTGTCTCCCACATCTCCCACAGTACCTGGGAGAGTATCTTGCACATAATAATAAGTCCTTGGGATTTTTCTACTAAAGTCTCTCGGAAAGAAGTATATAACCGCAAATCAAATTAGGCAGAAAGAAAAAAAAGCACACAAAGGGTCAGAGGAAATGAGAGCCTCACAGAAGATCAATAAACACAATGGCAATAATGATGTCGTCCC
>NW_012100320.1:461253-462373 GCF_000951045.1 Mandrillus leucophaeus | reverse complement strand
AAAAATTTTTATTTATTTATTTTTTGAGACAGAGTCTCACTCTGTCATCCAGGCTGGAGTACAATGGTGCGACCTCAGCTCACTGCAACCTCCACCTCCCAGGTTCAAGTGATTCTCCTGCCCAAGCCTCCTGAGTAGCTGGGAATACCAGTGTGCAGCTAATTTTTTGTGTGTTTTTAGCAGATGAGGTTTCACCATATCGGCCAGGCTGGTCTCAAACCCAACCTCAGGTAATCCACCTGCCTCGGCCTCCCAAAGTACTGGGATTATAAGCGTGAGCCACTGTGCCCAGCCTACTTTTTTTAAATAGAGTTTTAAGAAACAAAAACAAAAATCCTGTCCTGGGTCATATAGATGGGGGGAGGGAAGTAAGGCTTAGCAAAGCCTGTGTGTCTGTATTACGCTTCCTCTGCAAACACTTACGGTCATCATCTGTGTGCAGCTTGGCCTTCAACTTCTCCATTTTCCTCTCATCTCGTAACAGTGTCCTGTCTTTTTTGAGTGTGCCCGTTCCTTCCTCTTTCTTTTCATCAATAGTTTCTTGGATTAAGGAGTATTCTTCATAATTTGTTATTCCTAAAAATTGGAAATTAGGTTACAATTATAAATAATTAAATTACTGTCAACCTCTTCCAGCCTAAGGCCTGTGATATTCCAAGGAGCTCCTGGGGGCAAAGAACCAGAAACAGCCCTACTAACGTGAGGGTCAGGGAGGTGGCCACATCAAATTAAATGAGGGAGCGTCAGCTAGTTAAGTCATATTCACACTGTGGGGGAAAACAGGTAACAAACTTGAACACTTTTTTTTCAAAAACAAATTTTTAAAAATCAGACTCTGATTTCCTCTTTCTTCCAAAATGTCTTTGAAGACCTTCCTACATTTTCACAGGGTTGTAGTCACTATGATAATACAGAATCTCCAGTGCTAAGTAATTGCTTTCATAAACGTTTCCTAAAAATGCAGTAGTGAAATCGTACCCAAAGAAGTCACACTTACAGTAAAACTTACGTCACATTCAATTCTCTCATCTAGCCGGGCGCGGTGGCTCACGCCTGTAATCCCAGCACTTTGGGAGGCCGAGACGGGCAGATCACGAGGTCAGGAGACCGAGACCATCCA
>NW_012100320.1:458099-461203 GCF_000951045.1 Mandrillus leucophaeus | reverse complement strand
TGATATTCCAAGGAGCTCCTGGGGGCAAAGAACCAGAAACAGCCCTACTAACGTGAGGGTCAGGGAGGTGGCCACATCAAATTAAATGAGGGAGCTTCAGCTAGTTAAGTCATATTCACACTGTGGGGGGAAAACAGGTAACAAACTGGAACACTTTTTTTTCAAAAACAAATTTTTAAAAATCAGACTCTGATTTCCTCTTTCTTCCAAAATGCCTTTGGAGACCTTCCTACATTTTCACAGGGTTGTAGTCACTATGATAATACAGAATCTCCAGTGCTAAGTAATTGCTTTCATAAAGGTTTCCTAAAAATGCAGTAGTGAAATCGTACCCAAAGAAGTCACACTTACAGTAAAACTTACGTCACATTCAATTCTCTCATCTAGCTGGGCGCGGTGGCTCACGCCTGTAATCCCAGCACTTTGGGAGGCCGAGACGGGCAGATCACGAGGTCAGGAGACCGAGACCATCCTGGCTAACATGGTGAAACCCCGTCTCTACTAAAAAATACAAAAAATTAGCCGGGCGAGGTGGCGGGCGCCTGTAGTCCCAGCTACTCGGGAGGCTGAGGCAGGAGAATGGCGTGAACCCAGCAGGCAGAGCTTGCAATGAGCTGAGATCCGGCCACTGCACTCCAGCCTGGGCGACAGAGCCAGACTCCGTCTCAAAAAAAAAAAAAAAAAAAAAAAAAATTCTCTCATCTATAATAATTTTGGGGAAACACTGCCACAGAGGACGTCATGCAGAAGAAGGCAAGACAGTGTCAAACAAGAAGTGTCTGAAGGAACTGGGCTCCCTTTGCATGAAGAGAAAACTAAGATAGGCAAGTCTATTTTCTTCAAATATTTGAAGGGCTTCATTAGAAAGGAGGCAGACTTGTTCTCTGGGGAGACTAATGGAAGCCACAAGAAGAAAAACTGTCTAATAATCAATCATATGGACTGTCGTCATAAGTACCCAAGGAGATAGTGAACATCTACAGGGCTCGTATAGAATAGAAGGCAGCAATGGGCAGAAGGCTGAACTACACATGACTTTCCATTTGAAAATCTCCTTGTTTTGGAGAGGGAAATGAAAGCCCTCCACTATGACTTAGTGAGAAGTCCAAATGTTTCATGTATTGGCAGGTTGGGAGAATGGACACACCCTCTGGGGATTGGGCAGAACTCGGCATGTTAAGACATATTCAAAGTTGCCTAGAGATCAAATGCAGGCGGAAAAAAGAAGAGGCCTGTAATTAAAAACTAAACAAAAGATATAATGAAGGTTTATGAATGCTCACCTATTCTGCTACAAATAGTGACCAGGAGCTCCCCCACAGTCTTGGAATCATCCACCATCACCGTCTTCACAGATCCATCCAGCATCCGGATTTTCTGAGGTCTCTGTTTCTTTTTATATTCCAAAATATCCTAGGAGCACAAACCACACACAAATTTCACACTGTGTGGGAAAATAAATAACAAACTTGGGACACTTTTCTTTAAAAAACGAATTAAAAAAAAATCAGAGTAGACTCTGATTTCCTCTTTCTTCTAAAACATCTTTGAAAACCTTTCAAAGTTTTCAGGGGATTGTTGCCACTATGATAAAACAGAATCTCCAGTGCTAAATAACTGCTTTCATAAAGATTTCTTAAAAATCTGATAGCAAAATTGTGCCCAAAGAAGTCATACTTATGCCTCACAATTACTGAAAACTATCCTCAGTGAAATGAAAGTAGAGTATGACCTCCTGAAAGGCTGGGAATGATCTGTTCTTAGGAGAATTAGCAGAGGGAGGTGACTACTTGCCTTTTCAAAAGACAGCAGTGTGTCTCCAATTATCTTTTAACACTGTCATAATCAACTTTTATGATCTCTATGTCTTTACTATCTGCATATAAAAATGTTTTTAATTTTTTACTATAAACACATTTTTACCTTATATATTATAAACAATGAAAGACATAAATAGCATCCTCATCGTTCTTCACAGCAGTGGCATATCACAGTAATAGTGGTTTTCAAAATAGTGTGCTGAAATACATTAATGACAAGACCAAACAGGGGTAACATGTTCGGGGGGATATTTTTAAGTAACTTGTTGACTACACTTCCTAAAACTAGAACTATGAACTTCCTAAAACTAAACTATTAATTTCTTATCCAAATTAATTGGCATCACCTATTTCACTCTGACTTTATGGACCACCCATCAATCTGATGGGTCCAGTTCATCCTACATACCAAAACCCGGTATCTTGGAGGTTAAGCTGACCAAAACGTTTAATATGTTTTCACTCATGACTTCTCCCTACTTCCATAACACAACCACTTTTGTTGTTGCTGTTACTACTACTGATCATTATTAAACTCACATCTCAAATTGAAGTTTCTTTTTCAGAAACAAAACACTAATATTCAGTCTCTAACTACCGTTAGGGTTACATTTCGTTTTCCCTCTCATCTGTTCTTACTTCTCATCACCAGGCATAGGAATATCTCTTCCATACTTATAGCAAGATGCCGTATCTTATCTCACAATTACCAAATCCAACAACGCCACGTAGAAACTACTTAAAGTACTAACCTCAAACTGCTTCAATCCTTCTATGGAATCTCAAGAATTTGGATATCTGGTATTTTCCATCACCACCTGAACAGCCCTTAGAGAGTACAATGCATCGAACTATTAATAAGATGCCCTTGAATCAAAATAGCGTAACCGTGTTGGCGTCTATGGAAGGCCCAGGGACAAAGGGATGAAGAAACAGCACTGGGATCGGCAGCATACCCCATTCCGCAACATGTAGTAATCCAGTGTTCTGCCCGCTTCCAGCCAGATCCCTTTCCTGGGGTCTTCATCCGAAAGAAACAGTCCATAGTCAGAAGCTGAAATATAGATAGGAAGAAAAACAGTAGGCAAAGTGGTGATGAAGCCATCGCTGACTTCCAGGCGCTGAGCCTGCTGACTCAGCAAGGATGTGGGTGTTCTCCTTCACCAGACAGAAATGTTTCGTTTTGACAACACCAGCAGCCGCCGGGACTGCAGCAGATCTGGAGGAGTAAGAGTTGAGTTGCAGAAGCAACGCCCACAACTAAGGTCTGTGTTTCCTAAAACC
>NW_012100320.1:456028-458049 GCF_000951045.1 Mandrillus leucophaeus | reverse complement strand
GGGGGATATTTTTAAGTAACTTGTTGACTACACTTCCTAAAACTAGAACTATGAACTTCCTAAAACTAAACTATTAATTTCTTATCCAAATTAATTGGCATCACCTATTTCACTCTGACTTTATGGACCACCCATCAATCTGATGGGTCCAGTTCATCCTACATACCAAAACCCGGTATCTTGGAGGTTAAGCTGACCAAAACGTTTAATATGTTTTCACTCATGACTTCTCCCTACTTCCATAACACAACCACTTTTGTTGTTGCTGTTACTACTACTGATCATTATTAAACTCACATCTCAAATTGAAGTTTCTTTTTCAGAAACAAAACACTAATATTCAGTCTCTAACTACCGTTAGGGTTACATTTCGTTTTCCCTCTCATCTGTTCTTACTTCCCATCACCAGGCATAGGAATATCTCTTCCATACTTATAGCAAGATGCCGTATCTTATCTCACAATTACCAAATCCAACAACGCCACGTAGAAACTACTTAAAGTACTAACCTCAAACTGCTTCAATCCTTCTATGGAATCTCAAGAATTTGGATATCTGGTATTTTCCATCACCACCTGAACAGCCCTTAGAGAGTACAATGCATCGAACTATTAATAAGATGCCCTTGAATCAAAATAGCGTAACCGTGTTGGCGTCTATGGAAGGCCCAGGGACAAAGGGATGAAGAAACAGCACTGGGATCGGCAGCATACCCCATTCCGCAACATGTAGTAATCCAGTGTTCTGCCCGCTTCCAGCCAGATCCCTTTCCTGGGGTCTTCATCCGAAAGAAACAGTCCATAGTCAGAAGCTGAAATATAGATGGGAAGAAAAACAGTAGGCAAAGTGGTGATGAAGCCATCGCTGACTTCCAGGCGCTGAGCCTGCTGACTCAGCAAGGATGTGGGTGTTCTCCTTCACCAGACAGAAATGTTTCGTTTTGACAACACCAGCAGCCGCCGGGACTGCAGCAGATCTGGAGGAGTAAGAGTTGAGTTGCAGAAGCAACGCCCACAACTAAGGTCTGTGTTTCCTAAAACCAGTGGGCTGTAGTTGTGTCTAAAATGTAGAAAAATTTAGAAGCAGTCCAAATTTCCTTCTAACTGAATTTGAGCTTGTTCTCTATCCCTTTCGATAAAAACCAGACCAACATCTCATGGAGAATGACAGGACAGCGGTGAAGAAACTAAGGAAGTGACCACCTAGGCCCAAGGCCACTCACGCAAAGGGAGACAAATGAAGCCTTTATGTCTCCAGTGACCCCTCCATCATCCCAACTGAGCAGTCTAAAAGAGGCACAGGAGTCCCTTGTGAGATAAGGCCTCTGACCCCGAACACCAACAAATTATGCAAAAGGTGCAAAATTAAATGTGGTGTTCCCTGCAGAAACCCCTGAATCTGACATAGGAAGTACGAAGGGGGCGGGGTGGCAGGAGAGGAGCAGTACCATTTCCTACCCCCAAAATTTCTTTCTTTCTTCTGAGACCCAGCTGAGGGTAAGAGCTCCTGCTGTTTCTTAGAAAAGCAACTTCAAAATCTTTAAAGGTTTATACCTTCACCAGCACTATATAGCAATCAAGCTCCCCATCCCCAACCAAAAAAAAAAAAAAAATCTGACAGAACAACAACAGAAAAAGGGAACAGAAAAGTAAAGGCACCAGAAATGACTAGACAACCAAATAGTAGAGGAAAGTTAGGGATGTAGCAAACCTTATTTCTAAGTAATCTAGAAACACTACTAATAACATAAATAATGTTTTAATAGCCAGGGGGCGCAGTTCCTCACGCCTGTAATCCTAGCAATTTGAGAGGCCAAGGCAGGTGGATCAGTTGGGCACAGGAGTTTGAGACAAGCCTGAGCAACACAGCGAGACCTCGTACCTATAAAAAATACAAAAATTAGCCGGGTGTGCTGGTGTGTGCACCTGCAGTCCCAGCTATTCAGGAGGCTGAGGCAAGAGGATCACCTGAGCCTGGAAGGTTGAGGCTGCAGTGAAGTGTGATGGGGCCACTGCACTCCA
>NW_012100320.1:438428-455358 GCF_000951045.1 Mandrillus leucophaeus | reverse complement strand
TCCGTCACCCAGGCTGGAGTGCAGTGGCTGGATCACGGTTTGCTGCAGCCATAAACTCCTGGGTTGAAGCTACTTTCCTGCCTCGACTTCCCCAGTAGCTGAGACTACAGGCGCATACCGCAACACTCAGCTAATTTTTCAGACTGTAGTAGAGACAGGGTTTCACCCTGTTGCCTAGGCTGGTCTCTAACTCCTGGGCTCAAGCGATCTTCCCGCCTTGGCCTCCCAAAGTGCTTGGATTCCAGGTGTGAGCCACCATGCTTGGCCTATTCTTTCCATTTTTAAGATAAGTTTTATCCCACTTTCACACTACAGACGTACTGATTTGGAAGGGATCCAATTTCTCAACTGCCTGTCAAATAAATACTAAATAAAGGAAAGACACATAGAGAGAAGATAAAGGGAAGGGGAAAATAAAATGGTACAAGTGGCTTTTGTTTAAACTCAGATTAATGGGGATGAGTGATTTAGCCAAACTTCAAACAAAACATGTATCACAAATGTCTTTTTTTAAAAGTTTGAGATAAAATGTATAAAGTCCCTGTAAAAAAAAAAAACTTGAAATATAAGACCTGTCCTGGTTTCAATGGCAGTGGAAAGCGTTCAGCATGGGAAATAGGGTTTAGGACACATATCGCCAATATTGTTAGGGCAGCTTCACTTGCACTTTCTTGGGACGAGATGATACATGAGAACGTGATCTGTAAACTGCAGAGCATAATCCTCATGTATGGGAGGGTCAAGTTGCTGGGCACAATGACAGTGATGACTCAGCGGTGGGCATGGTCATTGTCATCACAAGTCTCACAGAGGAAGCAGGTAGTGTCTGATCTAAGAAGACATTTCATTTGAAACATAGGCACTAATAGGCTTGTGTACCACCTGGAGCCTCTGCCTCTTTAGCCAAAAAGTGAAAAACATGCAAACACATTTTAAGAAGCCAGTAAATAACCCATGACCTACCTTGCCCAGTTTGTGCCTCAGGTACCCGTTCCCGAATGACTCGACACGCATCATACACAGCTGTAGATGGTTCAAACTGCATGGTCTTCACCACGTTGCAGTGGCGGACACAAATCTTTAAGGACAGGGCCACCATCTTCCTAGGTGATGCGGACAGTCTCACTTAGAATGTCTGGAAAACACAAAGAGACAAACCCGGATGCTTACGTGAATAGTTTGTCTCGGGGAAAAAAACAAAAAAAAAGTGCTGGACTTAAAAATCAATTTTAAACAGGGAAAGAGAATAAAACAGCAAATACAGAGAACACTTTAGGTTCAAAACACATTTTAAAAATCAATTTTGAAAAATTTAAAGGAGGACAACTACAAAATATCGGCTAACAAGCAGAACCCCGAGGGTGACAAGTAGACCCCTGAGGAGGAGGGAGCTCCAGATGTTCACCACACCTCCCTCTGAGTAGTTCCCCTCCTTGGGGTTTCCGAGAAAAGGTCCTGGGAGTGGAATTTCCAGAGTTAATGTCCTCGAGGCAAGAGGCAGAGAGCCTTGGGCACCTATGACCGAGTCCTAAAGACAGCCTCAGTTCCCTGGGTCCTCTCAGCTCCTGGGGACAGAGAAGAATCAGGGAAGCCCTCTCAGGTGCTCCTCCTGGCACAAGGGCTCCACCACCCCCCTACCAAAAGACTTGGCTTCTGCGCCCAGCTCCATCACTAAGAGCCTGTGTCAATCTGAGAAAGTCACTTTGGCCACTCTGCCTCAATTTCTTCACAAATAAAGTGGCTATAATGATATCGGCCCTGAACAGTGCATAAAATAGAATCCCAAGGAAAGATCAATGTGAGGCCAGAGAGGCCAATCTTAAACCCAAAGGGTACCAAGAAGCTTCATGTGATTGGGGTCTCAAAGTGAATAAATGCAACTCAATTCTGATTTTGTTTAGACAAACTATGGAGATATTTTGTTTCTTGTCCGGCTCAATAGCTTTAGAAAATACACAGGTGGCTGGGTGCAGTGGCTCACGCCTGTAATCCCAGCACTTTGGGAGGCTGAAGGGGGCGGATCACTTGAACTCAGGAGTTCAAGACAGCCTGCCCAACATGGTGAAACCCTGTCTCTATTAAAAACATAAAAATTAGCCTGGCATGGTGGCATACACCTGTAATCCCAGCTACTTGGGAGGCTGAGACAGGAGAATTGCTTGAACCCGGGAGAGCTGAGATCATGTCACTGCACTCCAGTCTGGACAACAGAGTGAGACTCTGTCTCAAAAAAAAAAAAAAAAAAAAAAAAAGGGGGAAAGGGAAAGAGAAAGGAAAGGAAAGACACAGGTTTAGGCTAAGTTTGAATTCGTTCATAAAAGCCTTCTTTTAAAAATGTAAGTTCAACAACTTAGTGCTTTTTCTTTGAGTTGGTGGCTCATGGTGTATTTCCAGTGTCTGCTCTATTTCATGGCCAAAAACTGACCTGTCCCCTACTCACTTAACCCAAGCTGGTCTCTATCAAATATACTCCTTGGGCACAAGACAGACAGAAAGAAACCTGTATCACAAATGCTTTTCTCTTTGTGCCTGAAGAACCAACTCAGACATAACTAGCTGAGTGTCATCCCAGCAAGCAAAACAAGGCCCTTTATAGCTAGTAGCTAAAAGAATCTTAGAGCAGCTCGGATAACATCAATCCACAGGTATTTCAAGCTCACTCTCTTTCTTGTGTTTCATTAGAGAACCTGCAGGTAGTCAACCTGGACTCTAGCTTCTTCCCACGGAAGAAGGGAGGTGCCAGGAGGCAATGAGATGGCCACAAGGCAGAGGGGACAGCAGGCTGCCGAGGCCCAGGCAGTGCTGCAGATGCCTCCAGGGTCTCAGTGTCTCGGCATGCTTGATTGCTGGCGTCCTAACAACAGGTGGCTGGGTCACTTGGATACAGGAGATGTTTTTCAACAGATGCTCTGGTGAACGCGGGCATGGTTTACACGGTCTCACAAAGCAACCTTTCAGGCCGTCCAACTGCAATGTCATTCTGACCCCTGCTTGCATTCTGAATGAATTTTGCCATGAAAATTGTAAAAATATTCCTTAGTTGAGAAATGTCAGGATATACTTCTCAATAAACAACAGCAGTGTTCACTGGGAATCCGCCTAAAACTGAATTAATTAACTAAAGCCTGGGCAGTGGCTGGATTGCCAACACAGCAGAGGGGTTTCCAAATATCTGGCAATTCCCACCTGCAATATTGAAGATTTTTAAAGCCATATGTAAAAGTTCCCCGCTCCCCCCTTTATGGGCCAAGTTAACCCAGCAACTCCTCGATTGGGGGAAATAAATTTAAACTCTAGAGATAAATGGACTAATTTGCTGTGATGTAGATCATTCCATGGCTGGTCTGTCCCCTGGGGCTGGCGACAATTGCTAAAATCTGTGACTGGTGGTAAGAGTCAGTGAGGAAAGCCACAAAGCTCCACGCTGTCATGGATGCTGTTTATGGGATGCAACAGAGAGGATGGGATGGTTAATATCATCTGTTCCCTGGGAAAAGGAAATGTTTTAAGTGTTGCTGTGTGAAGGCTGCCCTCCCCAGGCTAAAAACTGAGCTTTCTGAAAGGTAAATGAATGGTCCCCCTAACTATGCAGAGAGAGATTCCATCAAAGCCGAGAGGGAGCCGTGACATGGACCCTAGAGCCAAATGTAACAGCAGGACCTAATACTGGGAGCTCAGAAGGAAGCAGAAGACACACAGAGGAGCAAGGCAAAAGCGGCAAAAGGGGCAGCAGAATCGAAAGAGGGAGCCCTGCAGGACATGGCAAGCCGCCTGGGGCTGCGGGGTCCACAAGGTGCACAGGAGAGAGGCTCAGAGAGCTGGGAAGCAGACAGGAAGGAGAGAAGCAGAAACAGGAGGACATGAAGGAAAACCCATGTCCAAAACAACTGGAAAAAGAAAGGCTGCTGGGAGCAAAGATTTGGAGGTGAGTTTCTTTGAGAGGTATTCAGTGGAGAGGTAGAGTTGAACACAAAGATGGAGAGAGAACTGGGTGGGAGGGGCTAGAAAGACCACCTAGGGAGTGAGGGCGAGCAAGGCGAAACCTAATGACTCAGTTCTGGGAACAACATTCTGAATTGGCAGAGAAGACACTGGCAAAGGAGGCACAGGGGTAGGTGAGGGAAGAGAACAGACAGAGGGTGGAACCCAGGAGAAAGCATATCAAACAGAAGCGAGAGGTCAGCTGTGCTCACTGCTGGTCACAGGTCAGCTAAGATGCAACTGAGACATTGCAATTGAATCTGGCAAATTGGAGGGCTTTAGGGGGATGGGGGTCGGGGGAGAGCCTGGAGTAGCAGGTTCAGGAGAGAGATGGAAGACAGGGGTGGCCCAGCAGGTATGGACTTGTCTCCTGAGCAGGTATGCTAGGAGGGGGCAGAGGAACAGGCAGTAGCTCAGATTTATGCTTTTAAGACTTTGTAATCCAAAAGTGCACATCACATGGTTGCTGTAAACTCCATAGGGAAGTTATCTACATAGACATGGTTTCCACCTTATTATGGTCCTAGAGACAGTCCCAGGACAGCTAAGTGCCCTTCCTCACCGTACATAATCTCTCTTCTGCACCAGGTGCACATGGCTGCCCTGGGTCTATTGCGGAGAAGGTGAGTGGCTAAGTCTGGGTTCATAGAAACGACCCTGGGTGCGGAGTCTGAGGTGCAGGCTCAATTCCAGGCCTCCTGATGCCTTTGACCTCTGGACCTGTCACTTCCCCTCTGCTGCCTTCAGAGAGCAGGAGGTGACCTGCTGCCACAGAAGGAGCTTCCTGATACTCAATGCTTGGTCAGCTATTCCCGTTGGATCCTCAGTCTCCTCATCCTTACATCTCAAGAGGGGGCAGGGCATGCAATGAAGGGTAGTTCAGGGTAGGTGTTCAACAGACAAGAAATACTACATTGTGTATTATATAAGACTTGTGGCCTCAACTTTTTTTTTTTAATCACCCAAAAACAACTATTGCAAAAAAGCATCACAGGAACACAATATACCAAAAAAAAAAAAGAAAAAAGAAAAAAAAAGAAAGAAAGAAAAAGAAAAAAAATCCTGAAAACTAAACTAGTCATTCTTATAGAACACCACATATGGGTGTAAGACTAAAATCCCCAGCATCGCCTTCTCACTTCTGGCTCCCTGTTTTATTAAGATTTAGTTTTTCTAAGCTCGAGATAAGGCCAACAACTGACTTCCCAGAAATGTCTCTAAAAGGCCAATACTTTGTAATCTACAACATTATATTTAAAGACAAGGTATTTTAATTATTCTCATGCAAGATAGTCACTGACATAGGGAAACCTAGATGAGCTCTGAAATCAAAGTATATGGGATTTATTCAGCATTCCACAAGAACCACAGCAATGAGCTGTTTCTAGCACCACTCACAACAAAATGAGACACTGGCAAAACGGACACTTGCTGGAATCAAGTACCATGACTTACCCTATAGCAAAAAGAAAGTAGGATTAAGGCCAGGTGTGGAGGCTCACGCCTGTAATCCCAGCACTTTGGGAGGCCAAGTCGGGCAGATCACCTGAGGTCAGGAGTTTGAGACCAGCCTGGCCAACATGGCAAAACCCCGTCTCTACAAAAAATACAAAAATTAGCTGGGCGTGGTGGTGGGCACCTGTAATTCCAGCTACTCGGGAGGCTGAGGCAGGAGAATCACTTGAATCCAGGAGGAGAAGGCTGCCATGAGCTGAGATCGTACCACTGCACCCCAGCCTGGGTGACAGAGCAAGGCTCTGTCTCAAAAAAACAGAAAACAAAGAAAAACAACAACAAAAAGAAAGTAGGATTAGAACATATAGCAACCAAGAAATGTAGACTAAAGATGACTGTGTGTTTTCCACACTTGTGAGAAATTTAACTGTACATCCACTAAAGCCCTGCGAAAATGAGGCAGCTCAGACCACACACCTCAACAAAGATTTATGCTCCTTGTCCACTGTGATGTTTTCAGGGCAGCACAGCCTGCAACTGGTCCTGGCCTCTACTTTTCTGTACCCAAACCCCTCTCCAGGCTGTTCATCGTGCAGACTCTGAGGCTAGGACAGCTGATCAGGTTTCCTTTTCTAGTTTCGCTGCATGAAAGTTCAGAGTCAAATCTCTACAATTTCTTGCAGAGTTGTTATAGTCTAATCCCTTTTTCTATTTTATCTTATTGTTTGTTTTTCCTTTCCCCCAATTTGAATGACTACTATCTTATTGGATCTTAAGTGTTTTTTTTTTCCTCAAAGACTGGGTATAAATTCATAAAACCTGCACTGTGTTTCTTTTCATCATCTTGTCTCACTCTGACCATTTCTGCCCTCATTGTATGTGTGAAGGTTGCATGACCCAACACAAAACCCTTCTGTGGTTTCCTCTGTGGAAATGGAGCTGATGAAACCAGTGGTGAAACCCAGACACTGTCCTTTTAAAATACACTTTTCTGTCCCAGGGAGCTGTAAACAGCCCAGGATGATGGCAGCAGTGCAGGTTGCTCAGGATCACCCTGGTTCACCCAGGGACAAACAAGCTCAGCTCCAGCAGAGGCCTCCTTCTCTGCAAAATAAATGCCTGTCATTGGTCAAGATGAGCAGCCTCCCCTTGGATCTCTACCTATAAGGGAGGACCACGAGGTGCCCCGACCCCACCTGCCTTACCAGCTGCGTGACCTGAGCTGGTCACTTAACTGCCATCTGCCTCAGTCTCCTACAAAATGGGAGATAGTAACAGATCTACCTATAAGATTGCTAGAGAATTAAATGAGTCAAAGGCACAGAGAAAAGGCTAGGTAAGGGCTTATTGTTACTATTGTTATTATTATTATTTTGAGATGGAGTTTCGCTCGTTGCCCAGGCTAGAACGCAGTGGCGCAGTCTCGGGTCACTGCAACCTCTGCCTCCTGAGTTCAAGAGATTCTCCTGCCTCAGCCTCCCGAGTAGCTGGGACTACAGGCGGGTGCTACCATGCCCAGTTAATTTTGTATTTTTAGTAGAGTCAGAGTTTCTCCACCTTGGCCAGGCTGGTCTCAAACTCCCAACTTCAGGTGATCCATCTGCCTTGGCCTCACAAAGTGCTGGGATTACAGGTGTGAGCCACCGCACCCAGCCTGGGCTTGTTATTATTATTAATAACATTAGTCATGGGAGCTGCAGAAACAATGGAAGCAGCATACTTGAGTCGGCCACCATCTGAACTACAAACATCATTTTATTGCTTATTTTGTATCTGTTATGTACTAGATAACCTAACAGGCATTAGGGGGCAAAGACAGGCACAATTCCTGTCTACATGGAGCTCACCTTCTAGTTAGCCCTTTATTCACTTAAATAAATAGAGTTCCTGTGGGCCAGGTGCAGTGGCTCATGCCTGGAATCCTAGTACTTTGGGAGGCCTAGGTGGGCAGATTATCTGAGGTCAGGAGTTTGAGACCAGCCTAGCCAACATGGTGAAATCCCATCTGTATGAAAAATACAAAAATTAGCCGAGCTAGTTAGCGTGTGCCTGTAGTCCCAGCTACCCAGGAGGCTGAGGCAGGAGAACCACTGGAACCCGAGAGGCGGAGGCTGCCGTGAGCCAAGATCGCACCACTGCACTCCAGCCTGGGTGACAGAACGAGATTCTGTCTCAAAAAAATAAATAAAAATTAAAAATAAATAAATATAGCTCCTATGTTTATTTTTATGGCAGTCATACAACATGCTTTTCCTAGACACAGAACTTTCTGAGCATGAGCTGTGAGGCTGAGTGTGTGTGTCAAGCAGCTAACTCCTATAGCCCCTGGGCTGTTTCTCCTGGAGGTCACTTAGGTTCCCCCAACCCAAGAGTTCAAGAGGGAAAAGTCCTCGCGCTGTGGGGCAAGGCTGGCATTACTATCAGCTTCCACCCTGGGGCTTGCTCATGAGCTCTGCCTAGGGGCAACTTAGGGGAGACACAATGGGGGCTCTGCACATTCCTGTGTAAAGCAGGGGTTTGTGCCCACCTGGCAAGACCAGAGGGCCAGACCACCATACCTCAATGGGGCCTTGGAGGTCTATAAGAGTAAGAGCTGGCCACCATTCCCCTCTTCTGCCTCTAGCCACTGGCTCTCCACCGTGACCTCTTGGGAAGGCCTCTGTGCCCAATTTTGGATGGCTGTACTTGCTTCAATTCATCTGTGGCTACACCTCAATCTCCTGGGAATGATTCAGCTCTCTCAAAGAAACGCCAAGGAAAGAGCTTCCCCTTCTCCACTCCCTACCTCTCTTCTACAAGGGAGGAAGAGAAGTAGCTTCTCTGCAGGTAAGAACCCACCGTGGACTGGGTCACAGCCACCCACAAGTACTGCAAATGCCAAAGCCAGGGTCTTGCCCTCCATCTCGCTCTGCAGGACAGTCTGGGCTCAGGTACCCTGGGGCTTGCCTTGAACATTCGGACTCCAGGCACTGAGCAGGTCAGGCATAGACAGGTGCCTATCTGTCCCCATCTAGGAAGGTAAGTCAAGTCATGCCTTCACTGGGAGGCAGCTATCTTTAATTTAAGGAGGGACCAGGAGGCAAGGAAGCAGGGCAACCCATTTGATCTCATCATCAGTCCAGCTTTACCAAGGAGCCACATCTTCTGAAAGTTACCAAGGCCCTCCCTATTAATTTTGTCAACCCACTGGGCCCTGGATATCTCTTCCCAGCTGGTAGGAACCCAGAGGGCAGGGCCTGAGTGGAAAGGCTCCCCTAGCCTCGGTATCTACACTTGAGAGAGCCCCATGCTATAGTAAGCTCAGGGAAAGCAGCAATGAACACAGCTCATGTGATTTTCCATGTGGCTAACAGCCACTTAGAATAGGACCAGGACAGCTAAGCTCCTGTCTGTAGCCAGAGTGGGGAGACCAGAAAACTAGCGAGAATATTTATGTAAGAATCCCTGAGTTCTCCCTTATGGAGGCAAGAGAGGCCAGGAGTACTGTTTGAACACTTCAACTAGAAATAACCATTGTTAAAAGGTCAAGTGGTAAATGAACAAAGGAGAAATCATTAACCACCCACACAAGTGTGAACTTAGCAGCAGTCCATGCAGGTCAGTAAAAATTCCAGCCACGTTGTTGGCTCCCTCCCAGGGCTGCTTTGCAAACCCCATGTATCCCTAAGTAAACTGCGGGGCCACCACAGTTCCCAATATAGCAGCAATAAGATATAGATAGATATAGATCTAGATATAGATCTAGATCTATAGCCTAGTGTCAGGAATACATTTGCCATTAGAAGTCCATCTCCCCTGCTGGCTTCAGAGGGCAATAACGCATCAATAGAGTCATCTTTGTATTTCAAGGCCTAGCACAGTGTCCACCATACAGTAGGTGCTCAATAAAAATCTGTGGACTTAATACATACTCCATGGAAAGATTTAACCAGATTTTCCCCTAAATTAGTCATTAGGAATTACCCACAGTAATATCACAACTAAAGGATGAACAGAGGGCCAACATCCAGCAGACCAAGCTATGTCTCAACAACAGCCCGCTCTAGGAAGCACAGATGCTGAACTTCAAGGCTGACAAGATGAAGCTCTCCATCTGGGCAAATGAACAACTCAAAAAAAGAACCAATGCCACATCAGTCAGAAATAACTGGAAGCTCCATGAGAGCAAGGACTATGTGTATTGCTCACAGTGAAGTGCCTGACACAGAGAAGGTTCAATACATATTTATTTAGTGCACGAATGGGGTGGGGAGAAGTCAGCATTTCTACCCTCCACTAAGAACCAAAGAGAGTGCCCACAACATGGAATACAAGAACGATGAGAAAAGACCTTTGATACTGTTTTCCATTTTCAGGTGAAGAAACTAAAACCTTGAAGTCAAGAGACCTTCCCAAAATTCACATTGCCAGAAAAGCACAACCAACCTTCTCACACTGCCACAATGAACAGAGAGGGTATGCACACGGTTGATTAGCGCCCTCCCAGGATCCCTCCAACTTACCCTCCCACTGCCAGGCAGTTCTTGGCACTGGCACCTGGAATTCCATCATTAAGTATACTGTTGGTCATAAAGATTTGTCCCCAGTTAAACTTCGCAATAAAAATGGATATGTGCATTTGCTGCCTATCACTGTCATAGAAATGGTAAGTTTCAGAACCCTCCAGGCAACTTAGCTGAGCTCTGCCCTTTATTAAAGATGATGCCTAATTAAGAGGAAATTCTGCTGAGGAAGGGGTAGTGTGCTACAGAACACACTAGAACTCTGGCACAGTGGAGAAAGGGCGGTGAGCAGGGGAGTACGAAAAAAGGACTGGCTGAAAGAGAGGGGAGCCGACGCCTATGTTCTCACAGCTTTATGATTTTGCCTAGAGCCGATCTTTAATGCACACATAGCATTTTGAAATGTATGGAAAATCAGGTTCAAGCTGCTTAGCCCAAATATTAAGGCCACCACCCAGCCTCATCTAACCCGCTTCCTATCTTCTATGCACATTATAAGAATCCTCCATACTAATGAAATAGATGATTTTTCAATCTCTGCAAAATTGCTTCAGTTATTTCAGCCTGTGTGTCTGAAATGTGACCACCCTCCGCTCCAGGTCCTCGGTTACCCCTCAACCCAGCATCCAGTTTTGGTTCTATAAACTAGTCTTTAAACTCTGCCCCAACAAGTAAGGATCTGTCTGCTCCCCTCAACTCTCGGAGCACTCAGCTGCGACCCTGCTCCAACACCAGCCCTCCTGGCCTGAGTCACCAGTGAAACAAACAGGAAATGCTATCACCTGATGACCACTCAGCACTGAAGTGTTCCATGGTACATCCATGTATGTCTTGTCCCTGGATATGATCAATAGGCTAAAAAGTTAAAAAGATTTTGATCTTTTTTTGCACCCCCCCTTTCATAGATAAAAACAGAGGTTCTGGGAAGATACGTGAATTCCTGGCCTGTGTGTGGAAGATACTGTCGTTTTTTGTCGAACCGTGAGAAGGCTGTGTCAGCCCTCCAGCAATCTCACTATTCCCCTGTGGTTGCCAAGACAGCTGAATAAATCATTCATACATTTCAGCCCTCTTGGAGTCTACCTTTCAGTCCTGCTATTTTCCTCCTCTTGTTACAAGCTTCAGAAAGAAGGTGGCTCTAAACTGAACTCTGACTTTGAATTCTTTTATACATTAACTTATTCAAATGATTGAAAGTAGATTGTTTACAAAAATGGATACAATAGAAATGTAAAAGGTCAGGTCCAAGAAAAAAAATAGAAGAAAAATAAAAGTGAAGGTCAAGACCAGTTGAACTATGAATTATTTACCATTTTTCTAGATAACAGGGAATAACTCATCCCATTACTTGTTTTTGTTGACCCTTGGTGGCGAGCCTATACAATCTCAGGAAGGCATATTCTGTAGGCTCCTGCTGAGGCTGAGCAACACAGGCCCTGTCATTAAGGCACACACCACTGTGATGGATACAGATACACTTGACTTTTACTGGGAGTCGGGGGGAAAGCTTGGTTCTACAGTGATCGGGGAGGTCATTCAGGGTTTTCTTCCAGACTGACCCTGGAAGAATGAGTGACAAGAACTGTATGCAAGTTCCTTCTCAACTGACTCTCTTCATGCTGGGCTTAATTTGAGAGTGAGAAAGTGTGGCCCCCATTGAGGAACATCTGCTAAAAGCAGCATGGATCTGGGTTGCCGAGTGACCATGCAAACCTACATTATCATGCTTGCTTTCACCCCAAAAATGGAAGAATCTTGCACTTCCTAGCTCCATTTCCTTCCCCTGCAAGGACCAGCGAGGAAAAGGCTGAAACCCCACACCACACATTACTCAAAAAGGCAACAGCACATTTTTGGACTTGGGCGAAATTTTCTTCAATCTTGAAGAAAAAAGGAAAGAAATTAAAAACCTATTCTTGCCATTTGTCTATGTTAACCTATTAACCATAAATTAGAAGGACCTAAAAATCTGGCATATATTTGGAGAACTGAAACAAACCAAGAAACCTGACTAAACTTTCCATTTGTATAGACTCAAAGTCCATCCGCATATCATCGCATTACCAATCCAGGAGTCACAGAACGAACTGGATTCTCCAAAGGCTCCTCATTTTCTACCACCACTCATTCCAAGGTTACCCCCATCTTATACCTAAAACTTGCAATGTTTCAGTTAAACTATATATACATACATATATATATCTATCTATCCTACAGTATCCCTGATCTTAGACTTAGAAGTCATTAAGTCTAGTTCTCTACAGGTTATGTAAATCCTTGCTGTAATTTTCCCATCCTTCTGCATGTAAGAATTAAAACAAATAAATACATATATTTAAAAAAATTTTTTAAGTACATAGTAGCAGCTAACATATGTAAGTGATTACGTGCCAGGCACTGATGCTAAGCCCGTTTTATGTTAAGGCACTGAATCCTCAACATAACCCCATGCTAAGGGGTTTAGACTTCATCCAAGCAGGACAACAAAAACAGAGCAGTTATGTGAACTTGACCAAGGCCATGGATCTGAGGGTTCTGCCTCCTAATGTGTGCTGTTTAAAACAGAAGGGAACATGGAGAAGTCGATACAGTGCTTATGCCAGGAATGCAGTAAAATGGGAAAAAAAAAATTTTATTGATAATATTGTTTTTATTAATAATTGAACTTTCACTTGTTGCATTATTATATGTCACACACTGAACTAAGCACTTTACCTAATTATTCTGGAAAATCATTAGGTGAGGGAGATCCTATTTACCCTAAATTAGGCTTAATAGAGATTATGTCTTGTAAGGAACAGGCAAACACAAGAGGAAAGGTAACCCAGGTCTGTCTGAATCTAGACTTCCATGTCTGGCCCCACCCCACTCAAAGATAAATATCACTAACATTTGGACACATTTCCTTTCAATGAATATGCATACTTTATGTGGTTGAGATGATATGCTCTATATAATTCTATATCCTAAGTTTTCCCCATTCTAATTACGTAATATTCTCCCACAGTATCGCAAACTCTTTACAAACACTGTTTTTAATAAATACATAATATTGTGGCCGGGCGCGGTGGCTCAAGCCTGTAATCCCAGCACTTTGGGAGGTCGAGACGGGCGGATCATGAGGTCAGGAGATCGATACCATCCTGGCTAACCCGATGAAACCCCGTCTCTACTAAAAAATACAAAAAACTAGCCGGGTGAGGTGGTGGGCACCTGTAGTCCCAGCTACTCCAGAGGCTGAGGCAGGAGAATGGCGTAAACCCGGGAGGCGGAGCTTGCAGTGAGCTGAGATCCGGCCACTGCACTCCAGCCTGGGCGACAGAGCGAGACTCCGTCTCAAATAAATACATACATACATACATACATACATACATAATATTGTAAATAAGGTCCCATAATTTAATAGCTGTATCTTTTTGTGTATATCAGCTATTTGCAAGTTTTCACTATTACAAATAAGGATGCAGTAAGGATTTTTTTGTTTGAAACCTCTTCTGTTTTTTATTTCAGATTATTTTCTTAAGCTAAATTTCTTCCTTTTGTTAAAGGAATCATCAGCATTTTTACAAAGCAACCCGGAAGATAACAAAACAACAAGAAATAATGAAATCTGAATGTACAGGTATCAGCTGTTTGATTTATGGGTTAGCTAAATGAATATGCCTTAACAACTGGGAAGGCCAATAATCAATCCAGGTTTTATAGTTCAATCTACCCCACAGAACCATCCTGCCATCCAGGGCTCAAGCTGCAACGGACCACACCAACAGACAGAATTGACAGAGGAATGAATGGGAGAAAAAATATCTGGCATAGGCAATAAACCAGATTTACAGAAAAGAAGCAGAGAAAAGATAAATGTTTAACAAAAATTTTAAAATATATTACAAACAGTGGAAATGACAGAGAGAAGGAGGAGGATTGGACTAGACTTTACTACAGAAAGCCGTGTGGATGCGCATAGTGAGCAGCCACGTGCTGCTGTCTGTAAGCCCAAGTTTTTAGAACTGCCTATCAGACCGAACCCCAATTACAAAAAGGATATTAACTAAATTGAAGTAGGCTGATGAAGTATCATTTTCCTATAGTTAATAAAATAAAGACAGATCAAAAGTCTTACCAATTTCATCGGTGAGTTATGAATAAGATTTGTATTTTCAAATAGCAAAAAAACAAATCAAACTGCAGCCTGGACACATACATATTACTTCATCAAAAGCACAAGGAAGAAACAAACACGTCCCCATGGGAGATGACATGAAACGATGAATTCTCAACAGCACAGTTGAGGACAGTGTTTTAAAGGATTGTTTTAAGATACTGTCACATTTGCTGTACCTCCACAATCTGGACTTATTCTTGAAAAACAATTCCAAAAATAAATATAAAACTTAAGATAAAGCTGGAAAAATATCAGAAGAAATGTACAAACCAATCAAAGAGAAACAGGGATAAACAGTAAGAATCTCTAAGGAAATGGTAGGACTAAAGAACCCCCTGAATTGGCAAGGGGCCTCATCAATGGGAATTTGTGCTACAATCTTGTGTCATCTGTCAGCACCAGTCTATTAAACTGATATTCATCTTGTCCTCCAACAGTGCACCTAGCTTAATGCTATGGGCTGAATTGTGTTTCTTCCAAAATTCATATGTTAAGGTCCTAACCCCCAGGACTTCAGACTGCGACGTTATTTGAAGATGGCACCTTTACAGAGGCAATCAGGTTAAAATGAGGTCATTAGAGCAGGTCATAATCCAAATTGACCGTTGTCCTTATAAGAAGGAGAAATTTGGACACAAACACACAGGAAGGATGATGTAAAGAGGACAGGAAAAGATGGCCATCTACAAGCCACGAGAGAGGCCTGGAACAGATCCCTCCCTCACAGCCTTCAGATGGAACACCATGACCTTGAACTTCTAGCCTCCAGAACTGTGAGACAATCAGTTTCTGTTATTTAAGCCACCCAATTAGTGGTATTTTGTTAGGGGACAGCCCTGGCAAACTAATCTATTTAGCCAGGCTAAATATGGCCCAATTAGGATATTAGTAAGTACAATAAGCCTAAATATAGTTCTTTTAACACAAAATGGCAAGTAGAACAGTTAAATGTAAGTGGTAATCAGTAAAATAATTATAAACGTGTGTGAATATGTAAATATAGGCATAGCTGGGCCTCATACCTATAATCGCATTGACTCAAAGGCTTAGGTGGAAGGAGTGCTTGAGCCCAGGAGTTCAAGAGCAGCCTGGGCAACATAGCAAGACTCTGTCTCTACATAGAGACTCTGTCTCTATGACCTATGATCATATCACTGCACTGCAGCCTGAGTAACAGAACAAGACAGCATCTCTAAAACAAATAAACAAATATAAGCAAAGATGCAGGTGCTGGTGTAGGCAATGACATATGCACATGCATATGTATATATTGTTCCCAAGGTCACAAAGCTAGCAAATGATAGGAACAGGACTCTAACCTGGGTATATCTGCCTCCAGGGCCCATGTCTTGCTATAATACCACCATACTGTACCACCTAACAAAACTACATGGCAATTTGAAAATTATCTGTAAGAATAGGATATGATTGATGCTACATAGAATTTAGGGTGCTTCCAGCCAAGTAGGAAAGAGACTATGTTAGCATTTTGTTAGAGTGGCAGAATTATACTTTGTTTCCTGTTTGTTTTATTTTGGCTTTTGTTATACTGGAATTAAAATAAATAAATTCAACTGCAACACAAGCCCACTTTCGGTTACTCTAATACAGATGAAACCAAATAGTGTTTTTCCTTGTCAGATTGCTCCCCCATCATATAAAAAGGGATGGGAAGCACCTCTGTGGAGTCTCCCTCCACATTCAGTACAACCACCTCAAATTGCAGACATAAATATCTAGGGCACAGTATTTTGTGGATATAGAGGGTAAGGTTCAGATTCTGGGCCTAGGGGAAGGATACAGGTCAATCTACATCCATTTATCAATAACTTATAATGCACAGGACACTGTACAGATTACTTCAGGAGAATAAACAAGATGGAATAAGGCTGGTCGTGCATTCACGTGGCTTAAACTCTCACAGCAACTCTCACAGAGAGTTGGCAGGTGCCATGTAGTAGACCAGCTGCTGCCTGTAGAGAGAGGAGCACTGCCTTGCCCGCCGAGAGTTTCCACAGGCCTTGGGGAGGAAAGCAGCAAGCAGTACAGGGTGACAAGTCTGGAATAAGAGCCAGGTCACGCTGATCACTAAAATCCTTCCAACATGTAGTGAATCTAGGATGAAGTCACACCTCTAGGGGTTCAGGTCATTAGGAGTCCTTGAGATTCCTGAAGGACTTTGAGATTATTCCAGGGCCTTCTCGACCTTCCCAGGCAAGACCTAAGCAGGTGAGATTTAGTCAGAACAGAAATGGCCTCCAGCACTAGCAAGAGCTGCTCAACCTTAACGCCACCCCTCACAGGGGCACTAGCCCCCAGAACGAGACTATATCCTCCGTTAACTACTTGTTTATTATCACTGACTGCCTAAAAGCAGTGGCAGGGGCTGTCTACAAAGCTGCAACAGTAAGTTTGTATGTAAGATCAGGGGAGAGCACACATAACTTCTAACCAGCGCCCACAGAGACTTCGGAGCCACTCTCTTACTGGTGGTCCAATGCCTGCACCTTCTGTGATCCTTGTGGGCTCTCACGTCACCACAGCTCCCGATGAAACTGAGGTTGACAGATTTTATCATCATCTATAGACAGGAGACTATTAAAAAATACCTCACTATGAAACTATCAAGGTCGGGCATGGTGGCTCATGCCCATAATCCCAGCACTTTTGGAGGCTGAGGCAGGAGGATGGCTTGAGCCCAGGAGTTCAACAGCCTGGGAAACATAGGGAGACCTCGTCTATACCAAAAAACAAAAGAAAAAGAGAGAAAGAAGAGGGAGGGAGGGAAAGACAGACGGAGGGAGGGAGGAAGGGAGGGAGGAAGGGAGGG
>NW_012100320.1:426119-438378 GCF_000951045.1 Mandrillus leucophaeus | reverse complement strand
AGGAAGGAAGGAAGGAAGGAAGGAAGGAAGGAAGGAAGGAAGGAAGGAAGGAAGGAAGGAAGGAAGGAAGGAATCAAACCTGAAAAAATAATGGATGAGTGATTATTTGTGCTAGAGAAGAGAAGGCATCTTAAGAATCCACTGAGCAAGCTTCCTCTGTTACGGTTGGCATGTGTCTTCTCCAAAATTCATGTTGAAACTTAATCCCCAATACAACAGTATTAAGAGGTGGGGCCTTTAGGAAGTGATTTGGCTCTGACAAGGCTGAAGTCAGGACAAGGAGAGGAGGCAGAAAGGAGGAGAGAGAGACTGCAACCTGGGAGGTATGAGAGGCTATGGAACTCATAAGAAGCTGCAAGCCAACAGAGTCTATTTTGCTTTTGGGGATCCTTCGATTATATATCCATATTCCCCCAGTTGTTACTATTCTGGGTGAGAAAAGGCTAGCTGAGTATTCCAATGCCTTAGAAAAAAAATGACTTATTCAAATGAAAAACTCTTTTGAGTTTTCTTCTTTTCTATTTACCTTTTGAAAGACATCTAGAAATTTACTGGGGGGAAGACGTCTTTTCATTCCCCCCCACACTCCTCCCCCTCTCTTTAGTGATGAATCTCTTGGTGAACTCGTCTGAATGTCAAAAAGAAAAAGACATCCTCTCAGAAAAATATAAATATTTATAGACAGCATTACTCCATCACCCCTGAAATGTTAAACAGGGCTGTTCCTCCATTCTCTTCTTTATTGATTTAGTTATGTGGTACATAATCAGAAAGCAAAAAAAAAAAAAAAAAAAAGGGTAATGGTGGAACTCAAATCACAAGGTCATGCATCAAATAAACGCAGACCAAAAAACATTCATTAAATCTTGTTGGGATATACCTCCAGAGAGCAGTAACAGAAATAAAAAATCAATGTCAAAACAAACCCAGCCTCGGACCGCTAGAGAATGGCAGCTCACAGACCTTCCTCTGTGATGAGATCCCCACGTCTGTGGCACTCCTCCTCCTCTGAGGTATGTGCTCTTAGGGCTAAGTCCCACCAGTCTGACCGCAGGGCCAGTGGGAATAGAGTGGGATGTATTTAAAAGCAAAAATCTCAGGGAGTCAAGTCCTCATTCAGCACCAAAAATGTCTGAGTGGCCCTCCTCAACTTTCTCACCGGGTTTTAGCCTAGACAACGTTTAAGGAAGGTAAGTACCTGAGAGGTCATCTAGTCTAAAACCCAAGTTGGTTTTCTGGATCTCTCTTCTGATATCTAAACTCTGGCTTTACCTAAATGACCTGTCCTCTTTCCAAGTGATAGCCAAACTAGTAATAAGCAAAAATGATGATTAGTTGGTGCCATATTTCCACAGTTTTTCCAATAGTTGCAAAACGGCTACTTCTGACAGCAGACGTGATTTTACAGTGTTACAAATGATCATTCTGGCAGCTCTTGTTATATATGCTATACAACTGACAATAACCCCACCAAATAAACAAAAAAAATAATTTCCTGACTTTAAAGACACAGAAGAGATTCTCTAGATTAAGAACAATGGGAAGAGGATGTTAAAATGATCTATGGCGCCCTCAATTACCTTTAAAATGTTCATGTATTTTCTAAGGGATTTTTACAAAGCTTCAATGTATTAGGACTCTCAGTTTTAACTGCTGACTGAGGCTTTATCCTAATTATTTTTAAATAGTTTAATATTTGCCTTTTGTTGGGTCCCCAAAACAAAATGAACTCAAAAACACATATTTCAAAAGATTAGCAGAAAATATGGAAAATCAGTATATCAATTATTCTAAAGGGAACTAACATTTTACTGACACTTCATTTGAGCCACACTCTTGCAGACAAAATAAAACTGCTACTCCCCAAGAGCTCATGGCTTCGCTTTACATGGCCCTACCTTGGAATGTAAGGACAACTTTGGAAAATACCTCATTTGGGGTAAAAGCACACAAAACTAACAGATATCAACACAAAAGCGCAGATCAAAAATAAAAAGCTTTAAAAACAAAATTCACAGTAGGTAACACCAAGACACCTCCTGAAGCTCAGCTTAGGGTTCTTCTCTTAGGAGAAGAATCAAGTTGGAATCAGTATAACCTGGGAACTGCCACAGATGGCTGACATGGAAGCACCATCTCACAGAGAAATGATATCACCATGTACTGATCACACATTATATGCCAGGCACACAATGTTTATCTCATTTATTTTATCTAAGGCCACAAAAAGCTGGTGACACCAAAGAAGTGGCAGAGGCTAAATGAAATCCACCACCAAAATTTCCTTTTTTATTTTTATTTTATTTTTTATTTTTTTGAGACAGAGTCTCGCTCTGTCGCCCAAGCTGGAGTGCAGTAGCGTGATCTCCGCTCACTGCAAGCTCCGCCTTCTGAGTTCACACCATTCTCCTGCCTCAGCCTCCCAAGTAGCTGGGACTACCCGCCCACCACCACGCCCGGCTAATTTTTTGTATTTTTAGTAGAGACGTGGTGGCACCATGTTAGCCAGGATGGTCTCGAACTCCTTACCTCATGATCTACCCGCCTCGGCCTCCCAAAGTGCTGGAATTACAGGCACGAACCACTGCGCCTGGCTATTTGTATTTTTTGAAACAGAGTCCCACTCTGTGGCCCAGGCTGGAGTGTGGTGGCGTGATTATGGCTCACTGCAACCTCGAGTGGGCTCAAGCAATCCTCCCACCTCTGCCTCCCAAGTAACTGGGACTACGGGTGTGTGCCACTATGCCCAGATAATTTTTTAATTTTTTTTTTTTAGAGACAGGATCTCACTACATTGTCCAGGCTGGTCACAAACTCCTGGGCTCAAGCAATCCTCCTGCCTCGTACCTCCCACTTTGGCCTCCCAAAGTGCTGGGATTACAGGTGAGAGACACTGTGCCCAGACCCACTACCAAATTTTCTGATAAATAAAATAGAAAACTGGGAATTATGCCGTCAAATAGGTTAAGTCTCCAGGATTATCTGGGAAAACTTTGCAGGTATCAGGGCAGGGAATACCTAGAGTGGAAGAAGGTACAGTGCAATATCATCTTATGACCAAATCCCATAAGGTTGCCAGGACTCTCTGCTCTGGTTCTGCCAGTCATATGCAACCTTCTGCTCCAGTGCATGGTCTCAGAACTGCTTGGTACACAGGAATGCTCACCCCTTCTTCTAATCCTAGATCTTAATTATGAGGGTCAAAAATGGAGGCTTAAAATATAGATCTTTCTCTGAAAAAAAGGTCTTTATTTTAGCATAGGCTTAGAAAAGGCATATGATCTCTACTATAATTCATACATGTTTATAATAACTCCATTTAATTCAATGAAACGTTATTGAAGGCCTACTATATATGATGTTCTAAGCATTTAGTATTATTACGACTTTTGCTCCTGTTTCAAAGGCATTGTGTAAATTGGGCTTTTGCCTAAGCAAGCCACCCTGGGATGCCTACACTGTGAAATCTGAATCTGCCGCTTTAAAAGGGCAGGGAAGCCCCCATAGGTACATGAATAGTTTTAAAACTACAACCATTTTAGCCTTACCCCAGAATTACACAGTGAGTTACTAGTAAAGGAGAAAGAAAATTATAGTCCACACCTTGTTACCAAGACTAAGTAACTGCAATATAAGATTTAAATAGAGCAAAACCCATCAATTAGCATTACTGTTAATCTTAGATTTCTCAGTTAAAGAACCTATGTATGTCAATACAATTATGAAACTGATTTCTATACTGGGCCTCTAGAAAAGGAGAATGTTTGCTTCCCATGTTGACAGTCCCTGTGTGATTTTGCCCTCTTTGTAATTTTCTCTATTGAACATGAAATTCATAGCATAATTAGAATCATAATGGATTAAATTCCAATGCTAAAAGTGCACATGACACAGGCAAAGGAAACAGAACATGAGTCCCACCTGGAAAGAATTAAGAGGGTAAAACAAGCAAGCCCAAAACTGCCTAATAAAAATCACTCATTCTGGAAGTTTTAACAAGATGCTTTCTTAAAGAAAGAAAAGAAAAAAGAAAAAATGGGGAAATCAGAAAAGGTAAAGAAAATTAACATACTTGATCCAAATGATGTAACTGCATAATAACCAATTTTTAAACTCAAACAAACACAGGTAATTCTAGTACAGCTAAGAGACAAAACCCTCAGCCTGCATGTAGTATTGCTCTTTCGACTTTTAAAATAATGTGTATCACACACAGCAGTTCAATTTCCGTATTAGCCTGTAGGAAGCACAAATCAACATTTCACAAGATAATTCTATGTATGATGAATCTCTTTGCTTATCTCAAGGATAATTACAACTGTTAAATGTTACCATTCTAAATATAAGGTAAAAAAAAAAACACAAATAAAGATTATACTTACCTAATTCCCTCTTTGGCTAGCTCCCAAAATTCACCAACTCCCTCCATCAGGAGCAACAAAGAGACAGCAAGACAGAAAGCGAACACCTATCATTTCATCTCCTGATGAAAGCAACTGAGGTGTTTGGGTATAATTCCACCCTACCAAAAGGCAGAACGATAGAGAAAATTTAATATCTAACCTTCCTTCCTGCACATCCAAGAGGATGGATCATCCCCTTAAGAATTCTCTTTTGCCAAGAAACAAAATGGCCTAACTACTACAACTGCATTAGCCTTCAGTGATAATGAAACTTTAAAAGGCATGTGTAATAAAGGCGTGGCCAGCACAAGCAAGCAAAAAGCAAGATGTTCCTTGATTCTTTTATCATGAGCACTTACCTTAGCCCTTCCTTGCAACCCCCGCAATATAGCTACAATCCTATTTCAGCTGAGCAGAGTTTAAAATACTTATGGTAATGTAACTGGATATCTGCCAAGAGGAAACACCTTGGTATTCGTCCTTGCGCTACAACTAACCCTACACTCCTCAAGTTTCTTCCCTCTGTGTCCACCATCCAGCAAACACAATTTATGCCATCTTCAGTTTCATGCATATGTCAACCTCACACCAGTAGACACAGATATCTGATCCAACTAAAAGCTTACTTTTGTAACCTCCCAAGTAGCAATAAATGGCCCCTTAATAAGAGCTGTGTGTCCTTGGACAAGGCATTTATCATCTCTGAGTCTCACGTTCCTCCTCTGTGAACTAAATGGTTAGGACCAGGTGATGTCAGAGTGGCCTTCTAGCAGCCCATGCCATCATGTCTAAGGTGCACATCCTTGCCGCTGGCTTGCCCACATCAGGGAAAATGCGAACTTCAGTCTCAGGTTCTTGTGTTCAATTGTCTCAAAGGATTCAGGATATTATATTACAATTAGGGAAGAAAATAATGAAGGGCAGCAGTGAGCATGTTCATTCATTTTCCATACTCAAGTCAACAGTGCTTTGGCCCACCTGAGTCTTTGACTATAATCTTCCAGGGGGTGAGAGATCACATCCTGGCAGATGTCAGTAAACTATTTATGCTATTATTCCAGGCAAAATGAATCTGAAATATCTATTTTTGGTTTTTATTTTGTTTGTTCAACTGGATAAAAAGCAACAAACATACCTGTTCATATTTTCCTAAGCACTGAGAACACAACTCCAGAAAATGCAAGATAGAATTGTTGACCTACAAAATTATTTGAAAGTTAACAATTTGAAAAGCCTCAAATGCAAGACCAGCTCCTATTAAAATGTCTTCTATGTACCTACATTTGCTAATCTGTCATGTATATCGTTGTGTGTGCCATAATCCCAAACACTTGCAAATCATTAAGATGAATGGCTTGAAGTCAAGAGTATAGGAAGACTCTCAAACTTGCCCTTTGGCCCACGGGAGAAGGTGGCATCTGCCTAGTGTTTGAGGACAGATTTAGGACAGATTTCATAGGGAACTCGGGCCCTACCCCACCTATAGCCTCGACAACCCCAGCCTCCCTCTATTGCACATTTACACAGGAGTGGGCCTACAGTTCTTCCTCCAGCAACCATTCCCATCTGTCCACTCAGATCTCTGCCTTCTTCAGCAAAATAATATCACCAGAGCACAGTCTGAAAGCCAGGCTGGCAACACAGAAGCCCACAAATGCATGGATTTGAAAGAGTCTTATTCTCTAAAAAGACAGGTGGTTCCATTTAAAATTCCACTCTGGCCATTGGCATCAACCCATGCTTCACCCTCAGCCCCCAACACATATGCTGCGGGAGTTCCCCTCCTCCCCCTGCCCTCGCCTGCGTGCAGTAGCCTAACTGTTCCCAGCCGCTGCGGGCTTCCTCTTGGCTCTGTAGCAGCATCATTTTCTAACAGCATGGATGCAGAAACCTCCAAGACCATCTCATAGCAAAAGGCATATCCCCATATTTCTTGCTGTAACCACAGCCTATGCCTTCTTACCTTTAATTCAATTATAAGGATGAATTAATTTGGTCTCTGGTACCAAAAAACCCTCAGCTTACACTGCAGTCACCAGAGCCCAACCATACCCTAGTGGAGGGGACTCCACAACTGGCCACAGCATTGAAAGGTTCCAGGGGTGATCAAGGTGACTCCACCTTGGCCAAGCTTTCCTAAAGAGTTCACTCAGCCTTGAGTAACCAGAAAAGTAGGTCATGGGCCTGAGTCATAGTGTGAAGCCCCATGTGCACATTCAGTAGTGAAGAACCAAGCCCCACAGTTATGTGTGGTTTGCAAGATGCAAGCAACATTTGCAGATGGGTCCTCCCGCTACTTCCCCCATCAATACCCTTACATCAGCTTTGACTACCAGCACAATGACAACACACACCCCTGCATCCTCCAGTCATCCTGAAAGCCCAACAACATTCCCGTCAGGCAGTCAAAAAATAAAAGTAAAAAAAGAGAAAGTGAAAGCAATCTAAGACATTATTAGTACAAGCAGCTTTTAGGTCACCATGCTCTAGCGAACCAAGGCAATAGCCTCTGATTAAGACAGGCTTAATTGTTCTTAGCTGCATTTTTTTTTTCTTATTTGGTCAGTAGCTGTCATACTGATGTGGTGTTACTAGTCTTTAACCCTACTTTTTAAAGCAAGACTCTCTTTGCCCTTAGTGCCATCATGTGCTTATGTACATAATTGTGCACGCACACACAGACACCCCCACACCCCTTTGACATCACAGAATGGACGACTGAGGAATTAAGTCAGCACTCCAGTGCTTTTAAGAAAAATGTGTTAAGACAACCTGACAAAGAAGCAGAGGAAAACCATCAAAGCTTATCTATTTCTTCCTTCTCTGCTCTTGTCTTTTAACTGGGATATTTTCTTTCCTATCTACACCTAAAAGAGAAAATCTTATGCCTTTCAATGTCAACAATGAATGATGAAGCTCCTGAAACAAAGCTGTAAAACAGCACACTCACGCATCCTATCACCAATGAGACCTTCCCACTTCAAGGCTTCCCAGGGACAGAACACTCTGTCCTTCTGTAGGGACCCAGGATGGGATTCAGTCAGAAGGGCAGTGGTGGCTTACTCTATCAGCTGAGAAGCAGGGAACTTCTGGCAGTGCTACGTAACTTTTAAATCCATCAGGAAAATAATATTGCAAGCCAGCTAAGACTAATTTTCTCAAACTTGGTACAAATATGAAAAAACATGACCACATGCAAAGAGCCTGCAAAGGTGCAAGCCAAACAGCATGGATCTTCCTGGATCTAATGAAGACTGGAGTTAATTGGCCATTTAAAACCAACACTAATATATTATTTCTGAGTGGAATACAAAACTCACATGTAGCTCCATTATCAAACCACTCGGAGCAGGCCCATCTTCAGGCCCACGTGAGGCACTGGATCCCCTGTGCTCCTCTGCAGTTAAGGATACAGTGAAAATCCTGAATCCTAGTCATCATGCGGTTGACAGCAAAAGGAAAAAGTACAGTAGTATCTAAAGCAAAGAACCAACTAAGGGCAGATCTGACCTCAGCAGTGAGTTTAACGGGTCACTCCTCAATGGAATGACAAAGCAACTCATCTTCCAAAACCGAGAGTCCATATGCCTTTCTCTCATATTCTGCTATCTCACCGAACTTATTCTCACCTCCAAATGAAATACATAAACCTAAAAGAAACAGTAAAACCAAAGGGAAATAGGTTCTGGATCAAGTGGAAAACTATCTCATAATGATCAACTTGCTAAGAAACAAAGGATTAGAAGGAAATGTATGTTTTGAGTTTTGGGCCAAATAAATGTTAACAGTAATTCCAGGGAATACTGTCAATACCAAATGGTGATCTCAGTTGGGATGACATAGATTAGCTATGATTTAAACTTTAATTTAGGTACGATGCATTCTCATTCCATAAAGGTCTATGACTTCATATAAGAACCACAGAGTAAACTTAGAATCATTATCTCAGCAATACTGCAAAAGTATGCTCATGAATGTAAGTTGGTTTTGGTAGACGAACCCATCACTAGATCACTGGATCAGCTATGTAAGAGACACTACCTTTCTCTTTGACTTATGAGCTATGAGATTTTCAGCGAAAATAGAACAAATGATTTCCCGCACATGTCAAACCAATAGCTCCCTCCATGCTTAGCCACGGACAATCACCTGAAAAATAATTCTAAAGTGCTACACTATCTATAAACACACACTTGGTTTAGGATGTGCTGTCCCAAAGAGCTTTTGTTTTTATGGATACAGTAATGTTTCATTCTTTTCTACTCCCAAACAGATTAATCGGTACAGGACTTAGTTAAAATTTCCACTGCCCGTTCAGTTACTCCACATGGATATTAAGCAAAGTAAATCCACTTAGTGACTACACTGTGAGGACTGCAGGCCACGCTGATCACCCTGATTAGCCCTGTCGGCTGGAGTAAGAAAGACAGGCTGGCACTCAGGGCCAGCTGTGTGGGGCACACAGACAGATGATGGGCAACATCGATGGGCTCTGAGCAATTGGTCTGGGCAGTGATGGATGCTATGTCGACAGCTTAGAGTGTCATTACAGATACAGAACTGGCCCAAGAGAAACCCAAACTCTCTCTTATTTTATTAAGATAAAGTTGGAGTTTCCATGACACAGTGCAGGACCAAGGAAGTTTTTCTCTCTTTTATCACTGACTTAGGCACAAAACAAAACAAAATCAAAGTACATATTAAATAAGAATAAGGCAACTTAACTCAGTGAATGTATATGTAAGACAGATTACAAAACACCATGTCTGCATTTTTTAAATTATGAACAGGACGTATAAAAATTTTCAGTCAATACACGTAAAAAATTATTTAATCCATATTATTAATTATAATAAGTTGTTTCAGGACAGAGAGGAGAGTCACGGTTGTCTCTGTGTCCCCTTCATGAATATCAAGGGGCAAGTGCCTAATACATAACAGGACAGATCACACATCAGTTTCCACCCTACAGACTGGACTGAAAGAGATTGGGTGCCAGGTATTCCCCACTTGTCTGGACCAGGAGTCCCTCCAAATTTGCAACTACATGGCTGAAAGCAGTAACCATCCCCCCGCAAAATCCCCAACTTTTACAGATACACACACACACTTACACCCTTTTCCACTTCTTTCCTTTTGTAGCTCAAAAGGTTCTACTAATTATCTCATTGTATCACCTGGAGTGAGTCATTTTAATTTTCTGATCCTCAGTTTCCAAATTAAGATTAATAATCACTTTCACATTAATACTACCAAGGCCTACAAAGCACAGGATTACTCTGAAGAGTAAATCAAACTGGTAATTTTCCCTCTGCACACACCACCCTCCCGCCAACCACCCCCCCACCCCCCCAGGGTTTAGTCCTTCAGACCAAGAAAAGCCTGGCTCATGTATGGCACTGCCTGGGAAGCATGGGAGAGCATGATTTTTTTCTACTGGATACCAGCAAGATTATCCTCAACGTGCACAAATGACATCTACACTAGCAGAGTGATTCTCCATTCCAAATTGGTTTTATGTCCTGAGGTCCTGAGGCCATCTGTGTTGGGGGGACCCTTTGGTAGAATTAGCTAGAAATTCTGTGTGGAAAAATCTCCCACATTTCGCCATTCTTTTTTAGTACCTGCTAATGCAAGAGCTACTAGTAACTACTGCGGAGTAATGATGTTCCATTTATATTGGGCCAACCCCGCCGTGGTCAGGGAGCTCGTCACAGCAAATAAGAGGGACCCTGTTCCAAGAAATATGGACAAATAACATGATGTTGAAGTGCAAGACTGTAGGAGCTCAGTAACATTTCTCAACCTTGTAAGTACCTCTGCCACATATCACTGCTGCGCAATTGAATTTCACAGCATGAGGGCCTGAACTTATCCGGATTTAAACTTCTAGTACACATTTGAGAACACGGGGCTGGGGGCACAAAGTTGGAGGGCCTGAATCAATGCCAGCAAGATACTGTGTATGTATCTCTATTGACCAAGAGAATCATTTCTCCTTTAAAAGATGCTCTTTTTCTTGCTCTCAGTATCTGTGTATCGACTTTACTTTCTACTCACCCTAACAGTGTGAACTAACATATTGTGCCCCAAATGCTATGGTTCCCAGTAAACTTTCCAAAGGACACGGCCGTACAATATCATCCTGCATCCTTTGCAAGGCTTTCAAATTTGTTGATGCTCTAACCTGAATCTTTGAGTGCTGATAAAGGTAAACAAATAAATATAATACTTCATAGACACAGTTCGTTCCTTAAGTCCCAAGGTGCTGTAAGAGGCAGGTTTCAGGAATCTGAAAATTCACTTTGGGGCCAGATGTGGTGGTACACACCTATAATCCCAGCACTTTGGGAGGCCAAGATGGGAGGATCGCTTGAGCCCATGAGTTTGAGACCAACCTGGGCAACATGGCAAGATCACGTCCCTACAAAAAAATTTTTTAAAAATTAGCCAGGCATGGTGGCACACTCCTGTAGTGCCAGCTATTAGGGAGGCTGAGGTAGGAGGATTGCTTGAGCCCAGGAGGTTGAGGCTACAGTGAGCTGCGTTCATGCCACTGCACTCCAGCTTGGGCAACAGAGAGAGAGAAAAAAAGAAAAAGGTGTTGGTGGCGGGGAGAGGGAGGGAGACAGAGAGAGAGGTGGGGGACAGAGGGAGGGAGAGAGAGAGAGAGAATGAATATGAATATGAGTATGAATATATGAATGAATTCACTTTGACAACAACAAAAGCAGTAGGCAGGTCATTTCCAAAGGTTCAGATTAAAGACCACGGAAACTTCTTCCAGTGGTATAGGATTCTGGTAAATCTGCTTATATATTGATCAAATTAAAATGAAAGGTGCATCAGACACAGGAACATTTTGCACATGGGAATTCTTGCTGCACTGATTATAAACATTGCAGTTTAAAACCTCGATAAGGATTAACTGAGGCCAGGGGTTTGAGACTAGCCTTGGCGATATAGTAAGATCCTGTCTCTACAAAACATAAAAATAAAAAAAAACAGCTGGTGTGGTGGAACCCAGCTGTAGTCCCAGCTACTCAAGAAGCTGAGGTGGGAGGATTGCTTGAGCCTGAGAGTTTGAGTCTGCAGTGAGCCATGAGCAGGCCACTGCATTCCAGCCTGGGCAACAGAGCAAGACCTCCATCTCTAAAAATAAAAATAAAACCTAGATAAACTGGGGACACCTAAAGCTGAAGGTCAATGGGAGACTGACCTTCAATCTCTGCCATTTTGGACTGGTTGTTGCATTAGTTCCCCAGAGCTTTAAAAAAAACAAAAACAAAAACAAAAACCCACAAACGTGGTGTCCTAAAACAATAGGAATTTGCTCTCTCGTAGCTAGAGGCACCAGAAGCCCGAAATCCAGGTGTCAGTGGGACCACGCTACCCTCCAAGGCTCTAGAAGAATACGTCCTTTCTCCTTTCATCTTCTGGGGGGCTCCGTCTTCACATGCCATTCTCCCCCATGTGTTTGTGTGGCCTCTCCTCTTCCTACAAGGACACCAGTCATCAGATTCCAGGCCCACCCTAATCCACTATGATCTTATCTCCATTCTTAACTAGTTATACCTGCAAAAACTATTTCCAAATAAGGTCACGCTCTGAGGTTTCAGGCAGACACAATTTTGGCAGGGGGCAGGTGGGACACAGTACTCAACCCACTAGAGTTGTTAATGAAAGATTGAGTGAAGCTCTTATGGCAAGAGTTCTCTTGATATAAAAATACTTTCTGAGGGGCTGGGCGCAGTGGCTCAAGCTTGTAATCCCAGCACTTTGGGAGGCCGAGACGGGCGGATCACAAGGTCAGGAGATCGAGACCATCCTGGCTAACACGGTGAAACCCCGTCTCT
>NW_012100320.1:412256-425739 GCF_000951045.1 Mandrillus leucophaeus | reverse complement strand
AAAAAACTTTCTGTAGAATTATAAAGATGCAGAATGCCATCTATACAGCTCTCACAAACTGGAGGATGCAGCATTGGAGCTAGCTCCTCTAAGGAGAGAAACTGGAGGTGAACTATGAGAATGAGCATGGCCACTCCAGCAGCTTCTCCAACACCTCACTCTTCTCTAACAGAGCAGAGCTGTGTCGTCAGAGCCAAAGGTAGAAAGTAAATGGCATTCTTCAGAAAACACATGCATACTGCCTCCCTCCTTTCACCTCCAATCCAAGAAAGACTTGTAGCCAATATATACTGTTTTGAGGAGGAAAAAAATAAATAAATAAAACCTAGATTCACTGCTATGCTTAGTTAAAAAAAAAAAAAATCAAACATTTCAGCTCCAAGCAACATAAATTAATCCAAACTGATAACAGAAAACAGGGCATAGAATAGGCCACAGACAGAAACGCCGATTTGTTTTCCAACTTATTCTGCAAAAACGAAAGGCACAACTATTCCATCCCATAAACGAGTTTATATGGTGTGAGTTTAGCTTATAACATTAGCAGCAACTCAAGAAGGAAAGCCATTTTAACAATGTACATTTTCTAACTGAACCTTTGTTCTGTACACATAAAGCCAGAGAAGGTTTTCAACACCTCCAGCACAATATTTCACTCTAAAAACCAACACATTAGAAGAAACAAAGTGGAAAGCTTCAGAAAACCCTTACACATCTGCAAATTCTCTAGGCTTGAGGAATCAACCACCTTCATAGTAACTAAAAGCAATTTTAAGAAGGAAACCGTCAAAGGTCTGACTCACTCAGCTCCGTTGACGCTGTCATTCCTTCTTCCAGGGGATGGACAGAGACGCACGCCCTCATCAGTGTATTAGTCATGACAAGCACTACCTGGCTGGTACCCTCGGCTTTAGTGGAAATCTGTGTCTCATGATCACCTCCCCAAAACACACGCAGAAGGCCTTTAACATACAAACAGCTCACAATGACAACATCCAAGTCCTCTGACCAGGAGCTCCCACTGAGTCCTCTGTTAATACTCAGGGGTCCACAGTTTCAGTCATCAACTCAGGGTAACAAGTGCAGGTGTCCTCCACCAGGCAGACTTTCTATCGTGAAAGAGTGTAGAGTGGGAAGAGAGGAATTAGCTAAAAATAACATTACAAATCTAATCTTGTACCAGAAAATAGTCAGTGAAGTTGAACAGAATACCTAAACAAAAATGGATGAAAGAATAGGAGACAATTTTCAAACTAAATTCCAAATCACATGTAACACTAAAAATAATTCCCAGGGTCTTGGGCCACTATGATCCACCTGGCTATTATTGAAGAAACCAAACACATATCTCACGAATTGCCTGAGGCTGGGCGCAGTGGCTCTTGCCTATAATCTCAACACTTTGAGAGGCCGAGGCAGGATGATCATTTGAGCCCAGGAGTTCGAGACCAACCTAGGCAACATAGTGAGATTCTGTCTCTACCAAAAAAAAAAGTTGCCTGAATGATGAATCACTTGGATAGCTCAAGCTTCCTTCAAGAGTCTTCTTTCTTTTCAGAAAGGACTTTTTAACTGGAAGACTACAGTTCTGCTTCCAGTTTCATACTTTAAATACTACAGAATATGCTTCTTCTAAACATCAGAAGGTATAAATTCCTTCTTTTACATCTTCAGCACTAACCTCCTTCTCCTCTATGCATTTGATTTAGAAGCAAAAAGCAAAAAGAACAGAAACTCCAACAGAGAGCCACTCAGTGTAGCAGACACTTCAAATAGGCAGGCGCTGCCATGGCACCTGATTCAACAGTCAGAGGTGCAGGGTGGCAGCGGGGCTGAGGCCTTATGAGATGGCATCTCTGATCAGGGTGGTGACCACCAAAACAGGGAGCTCACAGAGGCAGGAGAAAGGGGGTGACAGTGGCCAGTGTACCCCCCGCTTCTGTTACAGTCATGTTTCTTGTCTGCTAATAGCTCCTTATAAACGTGCAATCAAGGATAGGTGAGTGCCTTGGCATATCAGATTAGGAATGTAAAACATCAACATCGCTGGGCCAGACTGAGATGCCAAAACCAGAAAGTGATCACCAAGGAGTCCAAGGAATGGTTCCAGGAGCAGCCCATGCCAAAGTCACTGTGGTCATCTTCAGACGGACCCTCTGGTCTCACCCATAATGCAGAGGTGGCAAAACAGACTTGGCCTGGCTAACTTCTGCCTTCTGCTTGGACATGTGTCAGCTGCTGTACAATTTTTCCAAATGCATAAAGATGACAGGCAAAAAAGAAAGCAGCTGACCCCACTCCTGAGAATGCCTATGCACTGTGATTTTTAATGGACATTCCGAACAATCTGAGCTCCATGAAGCCTTGCATTCAACGCCAAACCCCAACAGGGATGTTTTACAGACATGCAGCATTGCATGGCGGTCTCTTTTTCTATTAGAGCTATTAGAAAATCCTGCATGAAGACACGCATGCAGACACCACCTTCCACTCCATCAGAGGCAGGCCAGATGGCAAGGATCACACCAGTCACAGGCAGGAACATGTAATCTCTGCACTGCTCATTTGAGAAAGCAATGATTATTTATCAAATGCTTTCTAATAAGAGACTAACAAGGCAATTCAAACTAGGTTTTTAAAAAGCGATCGCGAAAACACTCTTTTTAAGGAAAGGTTGAATATAATGATGTTAAGAAGCAAACAGACAAATGTCCAGATGAGACAGGAAAGGCTCTCTGACTCCACATGAGGTTCCCAGTGAAATTACCCACTGAATACAAAAGCTGGGGAGAAACTCACACCACGACTAGGAGCCTAGGCTACACTCCATCTGGAGATACTTATTTCAGAAGAAAATAGGCTAGGTGCAGCGATGCATGCCTGTGATCCCAGCACATTGGGAGGCTGAGGCAGAAGGATCGCTTGAGGTGAGGAGGTTGAGGCTGCAGTGATTCATGATCAAGCCACTACCTTCCTGACTGGGCAACAGGGCAAGACCCTGTCTCCCAAACAAGAAGAAAGAAGAAGAAAATGTATTGAAAATAGTAAACTGTTGAAAAGATGGAAACTTGTTTGCCAGACAGTAATACCAACTTATAAAGCCAAAAATAATTACATCCTCAGGCTGTACAGGACAGACAAATAAAACAGACATGACATAAGAGCATATACAGTGTTCATACGTGCATTCGTATAACCCAACTATCATAGTCACACTGGGAAAGGTCTAAGTAAAAACAGTGCAAGAGGAAATCACAAAGAGGTTTCACAAAAGAAAATGTGAAAAGGTAAAGTTAAGTCAAAAGGTAAGTAATAAACTGTGAAAATATTTTTGCAGAAAATGACAAAAGGTTACTATGTACCACAGAGATACTATCTAGAGCTTAAAAGCTTAGTAAGAAAATAAAACAAGTATCACGATAAAAAATAGTTAAAGGACAGTAATAAAAATTTCACAAAAGAACAAACGCAAACGGCAAGGAAATAGATACAAAAAAAAGTTTATCCTCCAAATACAAATCCAAACAAGATATTTTCTATCATCTTAGCAGGAGTCTGAACACTCATCATGCTGGCAAGAAATATGGAGAAACCCACACAGTCCCCTCCAGAGAGGCACCACATTTTCGGCAGTCAATATGGCAATATTATTCAAGGGTCGTAAATATGATGAGACTCCTTTGATTGATAATTTCATTTCTAGGAATTTACTGAGATAAATAAAGATAAACGTTGAGTGTTTATGTTCCAAGATATCCATCACTGCTTTGTTCATAAGCAGGATACAAAATGATGTAAACTACACACATACACACGAGCATATGCACATAAAAGACTAAAAGAAAATCTACCTAAATGTTAAGAGTACATTGTATTAAGATCTGGCTTTACAAATGATTTCTAGTTTGCTGTGTTTTGATTTCCTACAAGAGGCATATACAGTAGACAATCTCATAATCAAGCTCGGCTTAACCAATTTGCCAAATTAAAAGTCATTCTTCAGTGGGTGGGCTGCACCCACCATTACATGGTAGGTCTGCTATAGTAGTGAGTTCTCAAACCCATTCAGACCAGTTGTATTTATTGTGCAATTGCCTATTTAAATATGCTATGGGCCAAAGAAGTATGAGCGCAAAAAGAAAGAATTGCTGTTCCTATGAAAACTCAATACAATGCTTTGTGTGCATTCCTAAAAAAGAAAATTACTGCCAAATTAGGTGAGGGCCAGACATCTGCCAATAGATTGAGAGAATTTTTTTAAGTATAAAGAAGCCTGTTCTCAGATGACTTTTCAAATATCTTTTAAATTCACATTTCTCTTTAAAGAACCCCAAAACAGGGCAGGCGTGGTGGCTCACGCCTGTAATCCCAGCACTTTGGGAGGCCCAGGCAGGCAGATCACCTGAAATCAGGAGTTCGAGACCAGCCTGGCCAACATGATGAAACCCTGTCTCTACTAAAAACACAAAAATTAGCCAGGCATGATGGTGAGCGCCTGTATTCCCAGCAACTCGGGAGGCTGAGGCTAGAGAATCGCTTGAACCTGGGAGGCAGGGGTTGCAGTGAGCTCAGATCCTGCCACTGCACAAACTAAAAACTGTACACCCTACAGCACAGGAGTCAGTTGGGACAGAAAGATGGTGGAGAAGTCATAAGAAACACATTCAGAGACATATGTTGAAGACATACATATTTTTTAGGTCAAAACATAAATGCCTATGTTTTAGTTTAAAACTTTTTACAATTCTCAGTTTTAACTTTTCTCAATAAAAATTACAATTATTTTAGCACTAATTATAAATCTAGTCACGTGAAAAAACGTGGCTTCCTTCACAGTCCTTTTACAACAAAGAAATGAATGTTCTTTTGAGCAGAGAGATGGCGGGATAGGGAGACGGAAAGGGAGGAAAGAGTGAGAAAATTATGTGTGTGTGTGTGTGTGTGAGTGTGTGTGTCTATTTTTTAAAGAGTAGAGGGCCACTTAGATACACAAGCAGCAAAACTGAAAGTTTACAAAAACTTTTTTTTTTTTTGGTAAATGCTGTAATGATGCTGTAATGACTAATTATGAAGTCAGTGCACTGACTACAAAATCCCTTACCTGCCACAGAGGATTTGATCAAAAGACAGAAAAGTTTTTAATTCAAATTCTCTTGGATATATCGTTCCCCCAAAATCCTAATAAATCGCTACAAGTTCCAAAAGAAAACAAAATAGCTAATAATTCAGTAAATGTTTATGAAAATTTCGCTGATAAATTTTGAGCTATAGCAGCACAGCAAATCCTATTGGTTTTTTGTACAGTAAGCCTGATTTTTTAAAAGCACTCATTTTTTGAGTCATAATTTATATACAATAAACTGCACATATTTATAGAACACAAGTAAGTTTCAGTATATGTATATACTTGTAAAACCATCCTGATAATCACATTGACGAACACAGCCATTAGCTCCAAACGTTTTCCTATGCCTCTTTGTAAATCAGCTTCCCCTCAGCTCTTGCTTTCCACTCTCCTCTGGCAATCATTCATCTGTTTCCTGTCACTATCCATTAGTTTGCATTTTTCCAGAATTTTGTTTAAAAGGAACTATATAGTATACACTCTTTTTTTTTTTGGCGGGGCAGGGGGGCTGGCTTTGTTACTCGGCGTAATTATTTTGAGATTGATCCCTCTTGTTGTGTATGCTGATAGATCATTTGTCTTTCATGCTTAGTCTTAGTCCCCTGAACAGACACAACATGATTTCTTGATCCTTCCACGCGTGGATGGACATTTGGGTAGTTTGGGGTTATTACAAATAAAGCTCATGGTAAAGAGTGCATGTATCCAATGATCTGCCTTGGACGTTCACGTGTAAGTCTTTGCAAGGATGTGGCTTATATATTTCTCCTGGGTAAACGTCAAGCAGAATCACTAGGACACATGATGATAGGTGCATGACTAATTTTTGGAAGAAACTGCCATACTGTTTCCCAAAGAGGTTGTACCATTTTCCATTCTCACCCGCAGTGTACATGAGTTCCATTTACTCCACAAGAGCTGTATGAGTGTTTGATAGGACACGGGATCCCCTGTCCATGCAACATATACTAAGTACAGGTTTGTCTACTTTCTAGGAACTGGACAGAAGTTGACCATTCTAAATAATTATAAAGGTGTATTTTTAATTTCTGCCTTCTCCCTGTGACACAGACTATAATAAAAGTATCAAAATAGATCAAAAAGAACGAAATACATTTACTGAGTATTTACCATATACCTGAATCTATGTATTCCATCCATCTTGTAAATACCATACAACAAGCCCATAAGGGTAGATACTAAAATTGAGCCATCAAATCCATTTTACAGGCAAGAAAACTGAGGACAAATAAATTACCCATGGTCACTGAGCTACTAGGACCAGGATTTGAACCCAGAAGTCTGAACACTGCCCTAGCTCTTAACTACTCCTGTATCCCCCTCTTTGGGAGGTCAAGGCAGGTGGGTCACCTGAGGTCAGGAGTTCAAGACCAGCCTGGCCAACATGGTGAAACCCCATCTCTACTAAAAATACAAAAATTAGCCAGGCATGGTGGTGGACACCTGTATTCCCAGCAATGTATACCAGTTATGCATTCCTAAATGCTGTTTGTTTTACAATAAATAATCCTGTGAACTATCTCTAGCATTCCCTTCCAGTTCTACCACAAAGATAATGGATTACAAACCTTTAAGAAAGAGACCATTTAATAAGCCCTGGAATATCTTTTTGCACTAAAGCATCAGAGCAAATGTTCAATTCATACAACATTTCTACATCATATAAAATCATCAGAGCAATGACAGAATAGATGTTGATTAACTCAACCCAGCATATCTCACCTATTAAGTGCAGAAGTCAGTCCTCAGAAGTGAAGGGCATTATTTCAAAGAACATGGCTTATTTTTAACAAATTGCTTTTCTGGTGACAACAAGAAAAAAATCTCACAAGCAAGCAGGCTCGTTATCCACTGTATCTCAGACTGCTACAGTTTCACAAAACACAGTCCAGTTACTAAAAGGCCTTACCATAAAGACCCCCAGGGCTACAAGATAACCAGGTCAGCAATCTGTTGTGTTTTTAAAACTTGTGGGAGTTTGTTGCCATAGTTCTGAAAGGGTAAAAACAGAGGGCAATTGTGCAGACACCTCTTTGTCTACAGAAAGCCTAAGAGTACAATAGGGACCAAGGATAGCATCCGCATGAAGGAGAAAGCAAGGAAAACAACACTTCCTAGAGGCAGCAGACTGTGACATTGACCATGGTATACAGAATATTGATTCGTAACCAAAAAAGAAGAAAGGCTGGAAAAAATAATCAGCATCTCCCCAGCACTCCGACAAAAGGGAAGGAAATTGCTCTATTAGCAAGATGAGGTACAGGTAGAAGAATCATAGAGTGAAGGAAGATTGTTCAATGACAAATCAACATATATTTTACACTGGCTGCAAAGCACTGTACTAGGCTGAGGTGGGCAGGTAGATGCCAGGGGCGGCGGGTTTAGATACAAACAAGAAGTAGGAAACAAGGTCTCCACCCCAATTTGAAGTTTATCATCAAGCTGGGGAAAGGGATTGTACTTTACATAAAATCATGACACATATAGTCTCATATAATAATTATACACCACTGACATCTTTGCTAACACTATGTACAGCCACTTGCTAAGTACTTCCAAAATGGTGTTTCATTTAATCCTCACAAAAATCATGAGATAGCCATTATTCTTATCTTCATCTTACAGATTATTAAACTGACTGGGGAAAGGTTCCAGGACAGGCTCCTGACCATGTGGCTAGTAAGTGGTAAGGCTGGCAACCCAATGTGGCTCTGGTAACTCCAAAGCTGATGGTCTTAGCTACTAGGTTACAAAATCTCTACGAAGGCTTCAGAAACTTGTGGGAGAATGATCCCTCTGGGTAGTGAGGGCCTGGAAGGTTTCCTGCAGGAAGGAAGGATAGGAGATTCTAGGGAAACTGAAAAGAAAGACGTACTACAGGAAAAAGAAAGGACTTCAGAAAGAGACTGGGCAACCAGTTGGTGGGATGTGGTCAAGTCCCCAAATGTTCACCAGTTACTTCATATGCCAAGCCCTGGGGACACAGTACTGAATAAATCAGACACAGTCCCTTGCCCTCTGGGGACTACTGTCTATCAAGGGAAGCAGGCTACCTCAACAGGAGTGGATCTCCCAGCCAGGGACATACTCCTGACACTCTTATGACACCCAGCATCCATACCTGAGCCTAGAGAAAACAGCAGGTGTTTGTTTCCCAGGTGGCATGGTACTGCCATAAACCAGTAGCATAAAGCCAGCTTTTTTCAATCATTACGCTCTCCAGCTTAAACATTTTTTTCTTAGTTTTGATGATACTTGCATTACTTTAAATTATGAGGATACAAAGAGGCTTTATAAATATGTTAATATCACTCTATCTTAAGTTAGCACACTAGAACATAAATGTCATCATAAGACATAATCACATCCCTCTCGCTTCTTGCCCCCAACTCTTCCCTTACTGAGAAACTCAGGCTTAGAGCCATCAGGTGGGAAAGGATCAGGCAGGTGCCAGCAAGGGATGCAGGAGGGGGTGCCATAGTGGCCCAGAAAAGGGAAAAATTAGAAGGAAGCCCATCGTGTTAAGTTGGAATGTGAAGAATTGGTGTGAATCAGGGGTTTCAAGATAGACACACCCGTGTGTGTGCCTTGCAGCAGTGTGCACATCAGAGATACACAGGTGATCCTCATTATTTGTAGATCCCGTATTTGCAAATCCACTTGTTAAAATTTACTTGTGACCCCAAAATCAATACTCCTGGCACATTTGCAGTCCCTCATGGACAAGTGCAGAAGAGCAAAACATTTGAGCTGCCAGCCTTGCATGTTCCCAGCTCGAGGTCACCCAGCAACACTCTGCTTTCTTGTTTCAGTCTCCTAAACATCTCCGTTTCACAGTTTATTTAGTGCCAAGCTTTTTGCATCTTCTGCCTTTTGTTGATTGTGCTGTTTAAAACGGCCCCTAAACATAGTGCTGAGGTGCTGTCTAGCGTTCCTAAGCAGAGGGAGGCTGTGATGTGTCTTACAGAGAAAATGCATGTGTTAAGTCTTGTTCAGGCTGTTGTCCACGAATTCAATGTTAATGAATCAACAATATATATTAAGTAAGGTATCTTTAAATAGAAACAGACATAAAACAAGATTATGTATTGACTGGCTGAGAAAAATTTTGTGACCAGAGTCCTACAGGAATTCAAGCCTGTATTTCTCCTACAAACTATTTGCTAATTCAGTATTTGAAGAGCCTTTACAGAATATAACTACTGTAATAAAACAATTACTGTAAATAACAAGAATCAATGGAATTCCTTAACTCTGTCCATTGAGGTAGTCAAGGATGAGTGACATCCAATAGCAAAAAGCATACTTAGTACTCAGATCTTGACTTCTGATTATCTTTTTTGTAATAAAAGAAAGCAGGGCTCTGTGGAAAAATGGCTAGTTCTACGGTTGAAGCACAGTAAGTACAAGATGTGCCTGGTAGGTCTTATTGTGCCAGAAAGCAAAGAATTGTTCAAAGAATGTTGGAGATGGATTGAAAGCACATAGTTTGAAAGGGCGCCTACTGGCTAAATCCAGAACAATTTGCACGTCAGAATAATGATAGTAACATTATAGCTTGATGAATAAAATATGAAACATAAGTCCACATTGGTATAAATAAATGAATTAAATACAATGAAATTTTCATGAGGGATGGGATAGCTACATAGTTTCAAAGTACCCCTACACAAAGAGAATAACTTTTCCCGAGGCAAAAGCTAGCCAATACCACCTCAGTCAAACCTCCGAGTGACGAGGTAGGCACCATTGGTAACAGGACACATCTAGATTGGGCACCACATGATGGGGTGCAAAAAGAACATGGCATCCCTTCTGTGATATTCCCGCCAACAAAGCATCAGCTGAATTCAAGAATGTAGAAAGACACAAACCTCAACTGAGGGATACTCTACAAAATAACTGGCCTTTCACCTTCAAGAGGGTCAAGGTTATGAAGGTCAAGGAAAGGCTTGTGAACTGTTCCAGCCTGAAGGAGACTAACAGCACAAGTTAAGGCAACACATGACTCTGAACTTGACCCTTCACTATAAAGGACATGGCTGGGACACTGGGTAAAACCTGAATGGCACCTGAGAATCAGATGATAGCAATTTTGATGATTGCACTGTGGCTGTGTTCAAGAATATCCTTTTGTAGGAACTACCTGCTAACATAAAAGCAATGGTGGGTGATTGTACATTAGGTCACCAACTTACAATCAAATGGTTCAGAAACCTTTTTTGTGCTGTATTTTCAGCTTCTCTGTAAGTTTGTGATTGTTTCAAAAACTTTTGAAATATTATTTTAAGGCTGTGTAACATAGAACAGTCAGTGTGACAAGGGAGGAGGCCCAGGGGGAACATTCATCTTTGTTTCTTCATCTATCCCTAATGTAACTCCCCACCACCACCATCGCAAGCCCACAAACCCTCCAGGCTAGTGCCTGGCCTCTACACTCCCTTGCACAGCCACAATGCCTACCAGAATTCTCTACCCAAACAGACCTCCTATTACCCATTTTATCCCTCCTCTGACTTCTGTCCGGTCCTAGCGCCACTCCACCCCTAATCCCACAGGCTCTCCGTTGTTTAAAAATAGTCTCCCTCAAGTTCTCTCCTAGACCCCCTCTCCTCCTGGTCCATCCCATGTACCCTCAGGCCTTGCATTCACCAGTTCCGCACAGAAGCCAGATCTCTCCCTTGCACCCCTTATCCAAGTCTACCCCCCACCTCCCCAAGGTCTTTCACAAGCATAGCAAATTCATCTTATTCAAAAATAAACTCATCACCTCTCCCTTGTCCCCATGTCTTCCCAACCCGCTTCCCTCCTGTGTCGCTGATCTCAGTAACTTCACAATCCACCACCTCCCAACGCCTGAAATGGAGGGTCATCCTAGACACCAATGTTAACTCCTAAATCACTCTCAAATCTGTGCTTTCCTCCTACTCTATAACACTGCCGTCCCATCGTCTCCTGTCCAAATTCCTGCAACAGCTTCCCAGCTAGGCTCCTCACATCTCTTCTTATGCTCTTCAATGCACTCTCCACATCCCAGACAGTGTACTCCTGAAAATTCAAGTCTGACTACAGCTCACTAAGCTTAAATCCTATAATGGATGCCCACTACTCTTAGGGAGACGTCTAACACCACCCCCGCCACTTATTAGATCTTCCAAAATCCATTTATCAACCCTAACTCTGTCTTAAACCCTCTGCACCAACTATATAAAAATATTTTCCTTTTCCAACAATGCTGCCAACATCCAGCAGACTGCCTGGCACTATGTAGATGCTCAGTAAATGTTTGTTGAATAAATGAATGTCAATTAGAGTCAATTAGATGCAGGGGTTGGGGGGGGTGAGTAGTAGACCAACTTAATATTTCACAAACTCAAATCTTCAGATATGCCAAAGTATTAAACACACAACTCATGTCCTTGGCAAAAGCCTAACAAAAGTGTCAGAGAGAGTTTGCATAAAATAATTGGGAGCTCAAATTCAAGGTCCTTGAGGTTAGACATTAGCAAAGAAGGGAAACACTTGTTCACAGTCAAGCAGGCAGCAGTTACACCACGGCTGGCTGTTGCATGCCACAGCATGACTCAATTCCACTACACTTAATGTGTGGGCTGCACTCCCCAAGGTGTGTGGATGGTGAACTCAAAAAGAGAGGTGTGCATGCGTACACACACATACATGGACTTGTGCACACACACACAAAAGAGCAGGGAAGTGGGGAAATCAGGCCTTTTCCACATAGCGGTCAAATAAACCCTAAGGAATGAAGACAAAATCACAGCTAAAAACCAAAAGGGCCCCTTCTACAGAAACTCCCTTGGTATACAACAGTTTGAAAGGAAGGATCCTTTTGAACTTTTCACTTATTATTCCTTATATTTTCTGTAAACTCCATTATAACACACCCATTCTGGAGGCTTTACTAAAGAATAGCAGCCAATACGCTCCCAACTGCTGTCATCCACTTTACTTTAGGTATTGCTGAAAATCAAAGGAGAGATGGAGTCAAGAAAGAACAACCCAAAGGCAACAGAATAAAGCTGTTCTAGCTTAAAACCATCAAGGAAATGGAATCAGTAATCTAATTAAGAAGGTAGGTGGTGCGGGTGGGCTAGCATCATCCTTTCAAGCCTCAGAGAGGCCTTGTTGTCAGGATGACAAATGGAAAGCTACCATGACTTCTGTGACCCAAGGCTGCTCTGATGCCTATTAAGCATGAAGAGAGATCTTTTCCCCGGAGGAAAGAGAAAGTCTAATAGGAAGCCAAGGGTGCTTGAAGGGCAGGAGAAAGCCCCACAAGCACAAAAAGGAAGCAACCTCCAAGGGACCCAGGATCACGGGCGAGAAAAGTACTGCTGTGAAGAGGCACGAGTGGCCCAGCCACACGGAAAACTCATCCGGAGATGAGGAAGGGGCAGAGGACTCCAGGCAGCGGTAGCGGTGACAGTGAGGAGGATGATGACGATGGTGGTGGCAGCGGCGGAGGTGGTGATGGTGACCACACAACCACAGTGGCCCACCGTGGAGCACTTGCTCTGTGCCAGGCCTGCGCCGAGCATCGCCTTACAACAAACACTGTGAGGAGGGTCCTTGCTATTCATTTCACTCCACTCCACGCAGCAGATGACACAGCTACAGACTGATGCTACAATCTACACAGCTATTAAAGTGGTAGGACTCAGCCTTCAACCCAAGTCTGCCCAGTTTCAAAATCAGTGGCCTTCTATTTGAAGTACTATTCCCGGTTACTTGTGAATGACTGTTCTTATCCAGATGAAAAAAGGCAGTGTCTGGTGGATAGGAAGTCAGCCAACAATACTAGGGTGAAGGAATGCTGTATCACTGACCTTACACTTGGGTTAGCACAATAAAAACTTCAGTAATGGATGACCAGGACCATGTTCTGACTCATCATCCTCCATGGGGGAAATCAACTACTACTAGGCCTGCCTGGATTCTACCATCACTAAACTTTTTTACTGTTAAACCACAGGCATTCCTTTCCTGGTATTATTCACAATAATTTCAACCTACAAAATATCTTTTAGGCCGGGTGCGGTGGTTCATGCCTGTAATTCCTGCACTTTGGGAGGCTGAGGTGGGCAGATCGCCTGAGGTCAGGAGTTCGAGACGAGCCTGACCAACACAGTGAAACCCCATCTCTACTAAAGAATACAAAAAATTAGCCAGGCATAGTGGCGAGCACCTATAGTCCCAGCTACTTGGGAGGCTGAGGCAGGAGAATGGCGTGAATCCAGGAGGCAGAGGTTGCAGTGAGCCGAGATTGTGCCACTGCACTCCAGCCTGGGCGACGGAGCAAGACTCCGTCTCAAAAAA
>NW_012100320.1:398771-412206 GCF_000951045.1 Mandrillus leucophaeus | reverse complement strand
ATTAGCCAGGTGTGGTGGCAGGTGCATGTAATCCCAGCTACTCAGGAGGCTGAGGCAGGAGAATTGCTTGAACCTGGGAGGCAGAGGTTGCAGTGAGCAGACAGAGATTACGCCATTGCACTCCAGCCTGGGCGAGAGAGTGAAACTCATCTCCAAAAAAAAAAAAACAAAAAAACTTTTTGAAATGGTAAACACACTGTCTTTTTATTAGGTTCTCTCAGTCCTCTCTAGTGCTACTGACTAATACTACTTCACTAGTGACACTGGTATAACTACCTCTAGACAAGTCTATCAAAATGTGTCACATGAAATGTATTTGAGGAAGGGAAATTCTGACAGACTGCCCTTCTACCCCTGATTGTGGTACCAGGCACATCCAAAGAGGCATTTCGTGAAGACGGGAAGGGTAGTTCGCTTGCAGCTTGGGGAGGCTGCAGGTCTACACATCATATATTGATTGCCTAGACCTCTTTGCCGCTACGGTGTCCAACGTGACTTAGACACACCAATGACATGGGCTTATGGGTGACTCCGGTGTTCAACCAAGTCATAAGGAAGAAAAGCAGAGCACAGGGTTATCCGTAAGTAGCAAGATCTCCTCGTGGAGGAGGCGTGTGTCTGAGCTGGCAGGTCAAGTGCCGGATTCTCAATTCAACAGCCTCTCATAGCAACAGCCGCAGCCTAACTTCCCTGATTCTGGTAGGAAAAGATGGTGCTGGGGATAGGGAGTAGACCGGAAGCTCACCCCAAAGCCTGTTCCTCCCAAACTGCCAAGGATTCTGGACGCACTTGTCCCTGGATTAAATCGACTCCAGCTTTAATTCCCTAGAGTAGATTCTGTGTCCAACACAGGAAATGTGAATAAAAACAAGAAGCTCATTGGTTTTACTAGTTTATTAAATTTGTAAAATATTAGGTATAAAATACTCGGCCACAAAGGATAAGGAAACAAACTCAATTTATTTTAATTATATTTTAGCCTAATACCATTTAGGCTAGGATATTTCATATAAACTATAGTACTGCCCAATTTTATAAACTTAAACCTATACTGTAATTCACCTCATTCATAAACATGAGATAACTTGACCTACTTTCTAGTATATTCAGCTTCTTCTTGTCTGCATTAATCTGCAGTGACATTTTAAAAGTTGTTCTAATAATTTCCATTATATGAAAATGCACTTTTCATTTACATCACCTTTGATTTTCTTCCCACAAACAAAATACTGTTTTTTCAAGTTAGCCTGCAAACGTAGTAAGAAACAAGACATAGAAGACAGCTGATACAAAAAGTTCACCTCTGATGGGGCTCAACCTTGGGTTTCTTAATGGGGGAAAAGGGGAAGGAGGAAGAAGAGGCAAAGAATGAGAAAATTTTGCCCTAGGTCCACACGCTGCAGGATGGTAGGTTTGGGTCAATGTATAATCTGTGGAAAATCATAAAACACAGCTTTGAGAGGTTAATATAAATCCCTTATCGAATAGTATGAGCTCCATGCTTCCCAATAGTTCCGTAATCTCAAATAATTTAAAAAAAATAAAAAAAAAAAAAGACAATGACGAACAAGAGAAGAAATCCACTTTCCACTCCCACAGCCGCCTTCCAACTATACACTGCAACCACCAACACCCTCCTGAACCTGGGCTCCTTCCCTCTTATGAAGCTCTCTTTAACACATTGTCGACAATCACCCCCCAACCGACCAGTTTTTTGTTTTTTTTGTTTTTTTCTTTTTGAGACAAGGTCTCGCTTTGTCACGCAGGCTGGAGTGCAGTGACCCAATCGCGGCTCGCTGCAGCATGGAATCTTCCGCCTCAGCCTCCCAAGTGGCTGGGATGGGAGGTGCATGCCACTACCCACTACCCCCAGCTAATTTGTGTGTGTGTATGTGTGTGGTGTTCGTTTTGCTTTGTTTCAAGAAATGGGATCTCACTTTGTTGCCTGGTATGGTCTCAAACTCCTAGGCTCAAGTAATCCTCCCACCTCAGCTCCCCAAAGTGCTGAATTACAGTAGACAGCCACCACGCCCTGCCTTGACAACCCTTTTGAGCAGATCCCTCATACGTGCAAGAATTTTCTATGGCTTCCAAATGCCTAGAGCACAGGTTGACACACTATGGCTCAAATGCTGAGAATGGTTTTTATAATTTTAAAGGGTTAAGGAAAAAACCCAAATGAATTATATTTCATGATACATAGAAATGATATGAAATTCAGATTGCAGTGTCCATAAATCAAGTTTCATTGGAACATAGCCACACCCATTTATGACTTGACTATGCCTGCTTTCTGTGTGCCAATAGCACAGTTGAATAGCTGCAACATAGGCAGTAGCCTCAAATATTTGTAGTTGAGTCCTCTGCCAGAAAAGATTGCTAACTTCTGGCCTGCATTGTAAAATCTATAGCCTTTGGCCTAACAATACAGGTCATCAAAATATCTAACAGGCCTTCCTATAAACCTTATTTACTTGAAGACATAACGTAGACTCCACTGAAATGTCCTTCTCTAGTTCTCCCAAAATGACTTCCTTTTCCTTTCCTGCTCCAAAGCTCTGCTCACTCCCAATAGTCTGTAGATATTCTGCTTTGTCTTTACGAAGGGAGTCACCTCATACATACATTTAACTTCCATAAGGTTAAAAAAGAATAATGATTTTAAGAGTATCAAGGCTATTCTCCACAAAGCTATTTGTAATTGTAAAAGATGGAAACTACCCAAATGTCCATCAATGAGGCACAGGTTGAATAAGGGAGAGCAAATCCACACAATGGAGGAAGAGGCAGATGCACAAAGGAGTGAGGACTCTCTCTCTCTCTCTCTCTCTCTATGCCACTACAGAAGAACAACTAGGGGAAATTAAATGAACAAAGCAGAGCGGAGAAACGTGCATGGAGTATGCCTCACTTAACTAAGAAGGGAGGGAGATACTAATACAAAAGTAGGCACACATTTGCTAACAAATATTAAAAAAAAAAAACACTACAAGGTAAACCGTAATTTTTTCCATTGTTACCTATGGGGTGGGAGAAAATAGGATGGAGAGAGAACTGGGGTAAAAGCAAACACCTCTAGCTATAAACTGAAAGTTTGCTTCCCCAAAATTCATATGCTGAAACCTTATCCCCAATACAGTGGTATTTGGAGCTGGGGCCTTTGGGAAGTGATTAGGATATGAAGGCTCAACTCTCGTGGAATTAGTTCCCTTATAAAAGAGGCCCCAAAGTTGCCTTTCCCTTTCTGCCATGTGAGGATACAACAGGGTGGCTGCGTCTGTAAACCAGCAAGTGCACCCTCACCAGACGCTAAATCTGCCTGTGCCCTGATCCTGGAATTCCCAGCCTCCAGAGCTATGAGCAATAAAATTTCTGTTGTTTATAGGCCACCCCATTTATGGCAGCCAAAATGAACTAAGAGACTACAGAGTAAGATTTCACAGATGAGACTCTGGAACCCTGACAATACTGTACATAATTATTCAAAATTGAAATTGAAAAAAGGAACCTCTAAAAACATAAAACAAAAACCAGTGAACCTAACTGTGTATTCAGTTGGTGGCACAATCACAGAGAGAAGGCCTATTCAAAGTATCTTTCAAATATAGACTGTTGTGTATGCAGCATGAGATAAAGCAGATGAAAAAATATGACGGTATCACTGAGAACTGGATTTTTGGCACGGATGAAAGAACAGAGTATATAATTGATGAAACTAAGTAAAAATCCTGCCCATCTGAATTTCACATGGAAGTATCAGTATGAACTAATAATCTACACACACACCCTAGTTCTGTCCACTGTAATATCCAGAAACAATGATAAATACAGTAGCAAGAAACATGCCTTGTTTCTATATTGTGCCTTCTAAATACTCAAGGAAACCAGGGCTTCTTGGGGAACTGGCAGATCTCAGTCTGGGGCAAGAAATGGGTGAGACAATCCCATAACATTTGATCTCACCAGAAAGTACACAAAAATACAAAAAATTCATGAGTCATGTCAAAAGGACTCGGGAGCCAATTTAGATTCCACTGTCCAAATATGGGACAATTTGAGCATCAATAAGTATACTAAATTGAAACACATCAATTAAATTACACTAAAAAAAAGAAATAAATAAAATCTCAGGGATCTCTTTTGGATACTGCTGCTTTGAAGATAAAAGAACTTATTTATCCTGACTTTCCAAGATAAATTTCAGTGTGAACAAATAAACGATGAGAGTATAAAGTTATAAAGTTCCTCTTTATATAAGTATTCTAGTATATAAACAATGTAGGAATGACAGAATTAGAATATCACTATTTTGCAATCACTAATGAATTAAGAGATACAGGCAATGATCATCAATTGCTAATAATGTAACAAAGAGTCTACAGTAACTATGTATTTCTCAGTGAAAATATATAGCCTGCCTACATGTATTCTTGCCAAAGAACAAACTAATAAAATAAAAAACATACCCCAAGAGATCTGAGTCTGACCAAACCTTCAGATTCAACTAACAAATCATAGAAAATACAAGGAAGAGAGGAACATGTTAAACAGCACAGTGGGAAAGCAATCGCCAAAATCCAGACTGTAGAACAAAACTGTGGGGTTTCTCAATCTTGGCACAACTGACATTTTGATTCAGATACATTTTTGTTGTGGGGGGATCCCATGTGCTGTACCATGTGTAACAGCATCTGTGGCCTCTACCCACTCAATGTCAGTAGCATTCCCCAGTTGTGACAACCAAAAATGTCTCCAGATATTGCTAAATATCCCAAGATTGGGAAAGAGAATTATCCCTGTGTGAGAATCTCTGCTCTAAAAAATAAACAACCCAGTTTCATCAACAAATCACAAGGGTCAGAGAAGGTATGGAGAGATAGAGAGGAAGCCTATAGATGAAAAGATTAGAGACTTATTAACTAACTGCAATGAATAAGTCTCATTTGGATCCTGATTCAAAGAAACTTAAAAAATAAGACAATTGAGAAAATCTGAACACAAGTTTGATATTGGATAATATTCAGAAAATATTAACTTTTACATTTTTGGCACAATAAGAGAATGTAGGTAATTTTTAAGTTCTATCTATTTGACACATATACTGAAATAGTGACAGGAAATAATAAAGAGGTGCTTCAAAATAATGGGTGGGAAGGGGCAAGTGGACAGAAAAAAGACTGGCTCAGAATTAATCATCTCTGGACTTGGGTAATACATGCACAGTTCTCTATAAAATTCTCTTCACTTTTGAATATGTTTGAAAGTTTCCTTTTTAAAAACTATGAATAAACAAATCTGGCAGGCGGTTCCATTGCCATTCCTCTCAGTGAGCATGTGAGCCCACATGACTGTGGGAGGGAATATAGGAATTTATAGCGCCCTGGGCTTGTCAGTGCTTCTTGGGATCTTGTCTTGATGCTGAGAATGAGTCCATTGTTGAAAACATGGCCCTTAAACACAGGGGCCAACTGCTTAGCAGCAGGCTGCTCCAACACTGCAGGAAAAGTCCACTTGCTGGACTCACTGGGAGACAGAACACTGGCCTCTAATGTGGCACCTTCCTAAGGGGTATTCACGAGAAATTATGTCTATAAGGAATTTTTGCCTGATGTGCTGAATTTAGTTCACCCGAAGTAAGGTTCCACTGAACCGCACCAAAATTTTACTCATCCTGGAAAGAGCCCAAGTCGCTGCACAACCTCTGTGAACTCGCCCATCAGTCCTCAACAGCCCCCCTCAGGACTTCACTCTAGGTGAGAGAAATCTAAACTTCTGTCCTGTATAACCCACCGTTGTTTTCAGTCTTTTCAGCCACAAGCGGCAAAAACTCACTTCAACTCAGAGGAAATCCCACCTCCTCTTGGAAACCTGCTCTACCCGCTCCAGCAATATCCCCTTCTTCCTCTCAACTTTCCTTCTGCTCATCTGTCATCTACCACAGACCCCTCCGCACTGCAGTGTTTTTGGAAACATGTAAACACGACAGAGCAACGCCCAAGTCATTGTATCCTCCACGGTCAATTTGTATTTCCTTCCTAGTTTAGGGTATTGAATCCACTTCCTCTGAATTCAAACTTCTGAGAAGAGTGGCCAACAGGGACAGCAAGCGCTCTCTCCCACGTTCACACAGCTCACCCTCTGTGCCAGCAACAACCTCTCTAAAGGGAAGGCAAATGAACCCAGCATCCGGGACCACCTGGGTGAGCGGAGCCAAAAGTTCTCCTGCAGAAGAGATTGAGTCACTCCCCATCCCTTAGAGATCAATAAACTGAAGAATATAGAACATATCTGGGAAATATTTAGGATCAGGTAAAAAGGCTTTGTAAAATTCACTGACGTTCCCCCTCTTGATGAACGGCTGGAGTCTGTCTCAGATTTACATTTTCCAAATAGATTTGTGCCACTAAATCATTTGTATCTAGGTTTCACCGGATTTGTAAAGCTGTGAAGATTACTGATCTTTGTATAACAGAGTAAAAGTTGTCACATACAGATTACAAATCTATTTGCTCAGCATTCTATCCTGTCCTTACAACCAATCAATATAAAAAATTTCAAGTCAGAGTGAGACCACTGTAAGTTGATGGTAGGGTAACCTTGGATTACTTATCACTATCAAGTTTATATGTGGGACATCACCCTTGGACATCACTGCAACCAGTTAAATATTGACTTCCCTCTATCCCTTAAGACTTGACCTCACTAAAGCCAAATGTCTCCTCCTTAAGTAACTGAGGCACAGCTCTAAAGATGTTTCCTTTTATTCAATACCTGTTTGGGGGCATAAACATTATTGGAAAAGAAGCATATGTGCACGGAGACAGCACATGTTAATGCCACCACCCTGGCCTGACACAGAGATAACAAGGAGGAACTGCATCCACAGCCACCCAATCCTCAATGTGCTATTCCAGGGGAAAGCAGAGAACAATTCTTTGGTAATAGGTCTGTGGAGAGACTCCTGGTTCCACGGTCAAGGCTTCATCTAGTTCTATCTAGTGAGGAGAAGTGGGAAGGACACCAACACTGTGTATGGGCTCCATCGCCCAGGACACCTGCCATCCATCCGCTCACTACCATAGGAGGAAACTCACAAACACCAGGATACTAAAAGGTTTATTCAGACCACCATTCTGAATTTACTTTTAACACTTCTATTTTCTCTCCATTCCTGAGAGAAAATTCCATTTTCCCTGAGAGAAACGGAATTTTCTCTCAGGAATGGAGAGAAAATAGAAGTGTCAAAAGTAAAACTTGATTATCTTTCTAAACTTTCTTCCAAAATAACCACAAAAACACACGAGGCATTAAAAGAATCAAATGGACTTGACTTACACAGACACACTTCAGGCTATGAGAAAACACAAAATACAGTAATGGTCATTGATAAAACACCTTTTCCCATTTACCAGTGGGGTTGGTAAGAGGTCCAACTTCTCGCATCAAATTCACCAAGGGAACATCAAGCAGAGAAGGATGTTCTGCTGTCCACACACAGCAGAGTTCTTTAGAATGAGCTCCTGGCCACAAGGCACACCCACAACAAAGACGAGGCTGGGAGTGAGGCAGAGCTGACTGTGCTACAGCAGCAGCGATTTTCTGGGGTAAAAACAGAGGTCTGTAGAGGAAAGTGTGCGAGACATGCCAGAGCCAGAGAAGTCTTTTCCCACCTATGAAATACAGCCGGCCACCATGCTTTCAGCCTGCCACAGGATCCAAGAAGCACTTCCCACTACAGGAAAGGTCTCAGAAGTCACCCACCCAGGGTCTAACTTCTTTGTGTGTGAAATGTCAGTGATAACATCTGTTCTACAAGGCTGGTGTAAGAATTTCAAGAGACACCGGGCTTCAAGGATATAGGTGCCTAACATATCAGGTCCTCAATAAATGATTGCAAGTTTTATAGATCAGGCCACTGCACCATCTAAGACACCATAGCCTGGGCTGATTCTCCAATACATCCCTAATCTGAAAGCTGAAATGTTTCAAAGTCTGAAACTTTCTGAGTGCTGCCAAGACACCACAAGTGGAAAATTCCATACCTGACCTCATGTGACACGTCACAATCAACGTACAGTCAAAACTTTGTTTCACGCACAAAATTATTTTAAACAACGTGTAAAATTACCTTCAGGCTATGTGTAGCAGGTATATGTAAAACATAAATAAACTTCATGTATAGACTTGGGTCCCATCCCAAAGACATCTCATTATGTATATGTAAATATTCCAAAATCTGGGGAAAAAAAATGAAATCTGAAGCACTTCTGGACCCAAGCAGTCTGGAAAAGGAATGCCCAAGCTGTAGTAATCATGAGCTTTCTTTGGCCACTGGCACTTGCTGAGCCCTGTGCAGCGTGCCCAGAGATCAACCTGTCCTGACCAAGAAGGGTGAGCTGTGAAAGCAAGACCTCCAGAAACAAAGCGGGCTCCTGAGAGAGGCAGTGGGGTGACTGAGAACCTAGAAGAACTGGAGGCTAGATTCAAGACAGCTGCTGCGGTATAAAAGGGAAATCCATTTAAACATACTCCACTAAGGGGCAAAAGGGTGAGGACTTCAGGGTCTGAGGATTAGAATCCCACTCTACAACTAGGTTCCGACAGGAACAGCATCTATTTAATCATAATACAGGAAACACCACTTGTTGATTTTTAACATTCAGAATCCAAAGATAAAATCATGGAAGGCTTTACTGAGTAGAGACAGGGTTTTGCCATGTTGGCCAGCCTGGTCTCAAACTCCTGACCTCAGGTGATCCACCTGCCTTGGCCTCCCAAAGTGCTGAGATTACAGGCATAAGCCACTGCACCCGGCCTTATAATTAAAATGTTAAAATATAGTACAAACAAAAATTGTAGAACATGCAATAACGTGTCATTTTTAAATATGTATTATCATAGAATGACTAAATCAAGCTATGTTCACATATGTATTACCTCACATATTTTTTGTGACAAGAACACTTTAAATCTACTCTTAGTAATTTTCAAGAATACATTATTAACTGTAGTCAACATGCTGTGCAATAGATCTCTTGAACTTACTCTATCTAACTGAAATTTTGTATCCTTTGAACAACATCTCCCCAGCACTGGTAACCACCTCTACTTTTCTGATTCCACTTTTAAGATTCCACATGTAACTAAGAATGTGGGTATTTGTCTTTCTGTGCCTACCTTATTTCACTTAAGGTAATGCTCTCCAGGTTCATCCACATTGTTACAAATGACAATCTCCTTTAAGGCTGAATAGTATTTCATTGTGTATGTATACCACATTTTCCTTATCTATTCATCCACTGATGGACACTTATGATGATTCCATATCCTAGCTACTGTGAACAGTGCTGCAATGAACATGGGAGTGCAGACATCTCCTCAACATGTAGGGTTACCGGATCATATGGAAGTTCTATTTTTAATTTTTTGAGGAGTCTCTAATCTGTTTTCCATTATGACCCTATTAACTTTCATTCTTTCCAGTGATATACAAGCATTCCCTTTTCTCCACATCCTCGCCAACACTCGTTATCTTTCATCTCCTTTTTTTTATTGAGATGGAGTCTGCACCCAGGCTGGAGTGCAATGGTGCAATCTCAGCTCACTGCAACCTCTACCTCCCAGGTTCAAGCAATTCTCCTGCCTCAGCCTCCCAAGTAGCTGGAATTACAGGCGCCCACCACTACGCTTGGCTAATTTTTGTATTTTTAGTAGAGATGGGGTTTCACCATGTGGCCAGGCTGGTCTCAAACTCCTGACCTCAAGTGATCCCCACCTCAGCCTCCCAAAGTGCTGGGATTATAGGCGTGAGCCACCTCACCCAGCCCATCTTTCATTGTTTTGATGATAGCCGTCCTAACAAGTGTGACATACTATCTCACTGTGGTTTTAATTTTCATTTCCCTGATGATTCGTGATGTTGAGTATTTTTTCATATACCTGTTGGCCATTGTGTATCTTCTTTTGAGAAATGTCTATTCAGATTCTTTGCTCATTTTTTAATAGGATTATTTGTTTTCTTACTATTGTTTGAGTTCCTCATATATTCTGCATAGTAACCCCTTATCAGATGCATGATTTACAAACATTTTCTCCCATTCTCAGGCTGCCTCCTCACTCTTGATTGTTTCTTAAGCTTTGCAAAAGTTTTTCAGTTTGGTGTAATCCCATTTGTCTATTTCTCTTTTCATTGCCTGTACTTTTGTGTTTACATCCAAAAAAAATCCATGCCCAGACCAATGTCACGGAGCTTTTCCCGTATGTTTTCTTTTAATAGTTTTACTGTTTCAGGTCTTATATTGATGTCTTTCACCCATTTTGAGTTGATTTTTGTATATGATGTGAGATATGGTCTAATTTCATTTTTTTGCATGTGGATATCCAGTTGTCCCAATACTACTTATTGAAGAGACTGCCCTTTCCCCATTGTGTGTTCCTGGCACCTTTGTCAAAACTCAATTGAGGTGGGCATGGTGGCTACATCTGTAATCCCAGCACTTTGAGAGGCTGACATGGGAGGATCACTTGAGCCTAGGAGTTTGAAACCAGCCTGGGCAACATAGGGAGACCTTGTCTCTCCAAAAATTTAAAAATCAGCTGGGCATGGTGGCACATGCCTGTAGTACTAGCTACTCAGGAGGCCAAAGTGAAAGGATCACTTGTGCCTAAGAGGTCAAAGCTGCAGTGAGTCGTGATCTCACCACAGCACTCCATCCTGGGTGTCAGAGAGAGATCCTGTCTCAGAAACAAAACAAAACAAACAAACAAGTAACAATAATAACAATCAATTGACCATAACTGTGGATTTATTTCTGGGCTCTCTATTCTGTTCCACTGGTCTATGTGTCTGTTTTTATACCAGTACCCATGCTGTTTCGATTACTACTGCTTTGTAGCATATTTTGAGGTCAGGTAGTAAAATGCCTCCAGCCTTGTTCTTTTCGCTCTAGATTGCTTTGGCTATTCAGGGTCTTTTGTGGTTTCATACAGATGTTTCTTATTTTTAGCCATTTGCATACAATATTTTGACTTAAATTTTTTAAATAAAAGATCCTCCATAAGACCATTGTTTAGATCACAGCAGTAGGATTTTCCTCAACGTTTATCAGGCTTTATAGTGGTGTGTTGACAGCACTGCAGCTGGCCTTACATGTGTTTATTTTAATCTTAGTAAAGTCATGTTTACACTCTATAAGTAGTACACTAGTTATTTTATGGATTTGGAAAGCTGTCCAATTCTCATTTATTGTAAACAGAATAGAATGGCCATTTTAGATCTTCACAGTATGGAATTTCGCAGCTAAAAAAGAAACGTGATTGCTTTTAAAGGTTCAAGTTCTACAAAAAATTACTCAATTGCAGATAAATGTATTCTAGAGTCATCGAGTCCATGAAATCCAATCAATTCTTACATAGGAAAGTCTCAAATCTTGAGTTCTCCAGGAGGGCTTAACATGGAAAGAAATTAACTGATGAACATAATTAGCCAAAAAATGTAAGGAAACAGCATATCCCATTATACCATGGATTAGTAAGTTTAATTATGAAAAATAGCCTGGAATTTTTTTTTTTTTTTTTTTTTTGGTGACAGAGTCTTGCTCTGTCGCCCAGGCTGGAGAGCAGTGGCGGGATCTTGGCTCACTGCAACCTCTGCCTCCCAGGTTCAAGTGATTCTCCTGCCTCAGCCTCCTGAGTAGCTGGGATTACAGGCGCCCGCCGCTATATCTGGCTAGTTTTGGTATTTTTAGTAGAGATGCGGTTTCACCATGTTAGGCTGGTCTCGAACTCCTGACCTAAGGTGATCCGCCCACCTCGGCCTCCCGAAGTGCTGGGATTACAGGCATGAGCCACTGCATCCGGCCTAGCCTGGAAATTGTTATTGTTGTTCTGAAACATTTACTAAGCACAAACAGCAGAGTGAGGAGCCCAGCCTAGGTCCAGGAATCCTGATTGACAGTGCCAAGGAGGACTCTCAGTCACTCAGGGAGCCTGTAGGTGGGAGAGCAAGTGATGCCTGCAGTCATCAAGAAGCATAATCTAAAGAATCAGCTAATGGAGGGTGGCAGGAAGACAAAAGTGCATAACAGGTTACATTTTTAATGAAGTAAAGGAAGCATAGACCAACTTCTCTTCGCTAACATCAGAGCCCTTAAGTGACTGGTACAGAATGACAAAGAGCTGCAAAGATCCTCCTTTGAATTTCACAGATTCAACAATTCTCCCTAAACAGCAGTGGGAACTAAAAATTCCCTGAGAGCCAAAAACAGTAGTTTTCATTGAAAATAGATTTTAAAATATTTTTCTTACAAGCCTTCAGGGAACACAGAGGTAAGGTCAGAATATTGCATTTAATCTCAAATTCAGAATATATCACAAGTCATTACATAAAATGCTAAAAAAATAATTTATCATTCCCCCACCCCATCTATCAATCTCTCTTTTCTCACATGCACACACATCCATGCATGCATGTAACTCTTTAAAGCATCATGTTTATTCCTGCAAAGCGTGGCAGTCTCAAATTCTCAATTGCTCATCTCTACAAGATCTCATCCAGAATGTCTTAGCCTTATGAAAGGCTCAAGAACATGACTGATTGGTTACATTGTTCATTCATTAACTTTTATTCAGACTTGGACTGGTCCAGATCACTGAAAGCAATTCTCCTTCCTCTGGTTCATGTCAAAATAAAAGCTCCTGCTGGCATTTACTCATGATTTTATATACTTTCAGACATGTTAGGACTTCAGGTAATCCTCATATTCCTATACATTTAAGACAACTGTTTCTGTTGTTGTTCAATACAGCTTTTTCCCAAAAAGGGAAGAGAATAAATATTCCTGGGTAGAGGAAACCCATGTGAAGCATACCAATTAGGCAGTAAACCAACAGTTGACAGAACAGAAAACAACTAGGTAAGTCTGTCAAATTTCATTTAGGTTTCCCAGAAAATCAGAATGTTAAGACAAATGAAAGCCAGAAATCACTAAGGGAGAGTTCCAAAGGACTGAACCACCATATTCCAATCAACGCAGAGCACACATAACTTCTCAGGACTCTCAGAAGCAGCTAGGATTGTGCAGGCTTCTTGGAATAGGTATTGCCGCTCTTCCCCACATTATTTTGCTGTGCTAAATAATTCAGTCCTTTATTCCCTCTGTCTTCCTCCCACCCTCATCCTCACACATATCCCCATACCCCAAGGAGAAGTAAACAGAAAGCAGTTTTCCATTTCCCACAGATGACGGCTTAAGAATCCACCCGGAACACTCCTTTCAGATCTGAAGTCTTGGGAAAGGCTTCGATCTGATGTGTTTCCTGTCTACTGTGCCCCAGGTCTTTCAGCCAAATTGGACCACTCAGCACCCTCTGTGGGTCCTCAAAGGACAATGTCCACCCCTGGATTCTCAGATGGTCCTCTGGGCAGGCAAGCTCT
>NW_012100320.1:394149-394747 GCF_000951045.1 Mandrillus leucophaeus | reverse complement strand
TATACACATATCATATATATTTATATCATATATATATACAAATATATATTTTTTTTTTAAGACAGAGTCTCCCTCTTATTGCCCAGGCTGGAATGCAATTGCACGATCTCAGCTCACTGTAACCTCTGCCTCACAGGTTCAAGCAATTCTCCTGCTTCAGTCTCCTGAGTAGCTAGGGTTACAGGCGTCCATCACCACACCCAGCTAATTTTTGTATTTTTAGTAGAGATGGGGTTTTACTATGTTGGCCAGGCTGGTCTCGAACTCCTGACCTCAGGTGATCCATCCACCTGGTTCTCCCAAAGTGCTGGGATTACACACGTGAGCCATTGCACCCGTATTTCTTTATAGTAACAAAAAACAGACTAAGATAGTCTTAAAAATAAACAAGAAAATTAATACTCCCTTCAAAATGGATAAAGAAAAATTTTTCATAAGAGTCTTAAAAAATATAACAGCAAGAAACATACGAAAATATAACAACTATACTAACAATAAAAATATGTAATTTTAGGCCAGACGCAGTGGCTCACGCCTGGAATCCCAGCACTTTTGGGAGGCCAAAGCTGGCGGATCATGAGGTCAGGATATCGAGATC
>NW_012100320.1:388659-391599 GCF_000951045.1 Mandrillus leucophaeus | reverse complement strand
GGAACTCTGGGCTGTGCCCTCGACCTCCACACCCAGCCTGGAGCTTCTCACACCCAAGGTGTGCACTGGTCTCTTTGGAGTCTGGTATTCCACTCGCCTCACCCCTGGCTCTCAGCATCCCCACATCCCAGGCAGATACATATCTGTCAGATCACACCTGGCCAGAGGCTGCCTCACAATGGTTGAAAGGAAGGAGTCTACACACTTCCATCAGGTTACCTAAAACTGTCCATTGTTGTCTTTACCTTGACCATGGTGTGACTCAAAGCTAAACTGGATGTTCTCATAAATGGGCCATTTTTACTCAAGGTTCCCAACAGAATCCCTTCTGTTTGGCCCTCTGACCTCTCCAGTCTGACCATGCTAGCGATCACGGCATTTTCTGGAAACAGGCAATGTACAAGTAAAGTAGCTTTCTTTCCTGCTTCAGAGGAATGATACAGTCTTAGAGACAGAAGGGCCCTCAGCAGTCATGTGCCCCAGTATTTCCCAAACACCAGTTCTCAGACCAATTTTGGTTAGTCTATGGCTGCTAGTCACTGCACTACAGAAAAACAAGGAAGACATAGGAAATAAACAGCACTTTCATAATGCCAAATATGTACAATCTAAGGACAAATTTAGGAATAATCCTATTCTTTTAGTATTATTTTCTCTTCAGTGAAATTATGTTAGTAGATGGTACTAATTATTTTGTGAAAATAAACCTTTGATTATTAAAAATTCTACACACAAAATACAAAGAACAGTATGTAAATATATAGTGAACCCTCATTACTTATCCAGCTTTAATCATCAACTCTCTTTATATATAGCCAAAAAAAATTAGAAATAGGTCCTGAAATCGTTTTTCCTATTCCACAAAATTTGAAAGCATAGACATGACCAGGTTAGGCCAATTAACACCTGAAGAGAAGGACACCAAGATTAACTAACTTGTCCCAAGTTCTGCAGCTGGTCAGAACAGAACTGATACATCTGGGGTGTGCCACGATACAGCTACTGAGTAAGAGCATCAACTAAGACTGGCAGAAGAACCCTGTGTCTCTGCCCAGGATACTTCATACACACTACTTGGGATCATACAACACTCCCAGGACAACCAAAGAAGGAAAACAACAATCTACAACCAAAGTTTACTTTATTTCATGCTAGACAATTGTTTCCCAACCATGGAGGGCTCCAGGAACTACCAGCCAGTTTCAGTTCAAAGACTACCGGAGGTATCAATGACAGACTAGATAAAGAAAATGTGGTACATATACACCATGGAATACGATGCAGCCATAAAAAAGAACAAGATCATATCCTTTGCAGGAACACGGATGGGGCTGGAGGCCATTATTCTCAGCAAACTAATGCAGAAAACCAAATACTGCATATTCTCACTTATAAATGTGAGCTAAATGATGAGAACACACAGAAACAAAGGGGAAGACAGAAGAACAACACCCACTGGGGCCTACTGGGGCGTGGAGGGTGGGAAGAGGGAGAGGATCAGGAAAAATAACTAATGGACACTAGACTTAATAGATGGGTGATGAAATGATCTGTACAACGAACTCCCATGACACAAGTTTACCTATGAAACAAACCTGCATGTGTACCCCGAACTTAAAATAAAAGTTAAAAAAAAAAAGACAAAAAGACCACTAGAAGTTTCTGCATTAATTCCTTACCCAGCACTTACCCCCTCAAACCACCCTAAGAGAAGATTTATGAAGCAAACCAGGGTGAATGAATGAGAATTCACACTATAAGGTCCAATATGATTTAAAAAAAAAAAAAAAAAAAAAAAAAACCTGCTACTCAGCTCCTCCTCTGGGCCCCTATCATCACCTCACCAAAGTACCAGGAGGAAAAATCAGACAGGAATGGGAATATTAGGACCGGGCACTCGGGCACTCTATACACCTGCCTCGCAGAACCACAGGAAGATCAAATGAGACAGCATAACAGACAGCAGTTTTAACATTTTATAAAACTATACCAATGCAGGGGGTTGGCCAATTGATGAGAATAAAGTATCTTTGCTAAAGGACTTACCTTAAATTCTCAGTTTCTATTAAGAGTGGATTTCCCTGAATATATCCTGAAGCATGTGAGAAGCCTCCTGCAGCACCTAAAATAATAATAAAAATCATCAGAATCAAGTAATGTTTTTGAAAAAGAATCTCAATCTATACATCTGGTCATTTCCCCCACACTAAGCATGAAAGGAAATAACTCAGGAAACAATGAATTTCCGCCACAACACGTGGGATGGGAATTTTCTTTACCCACAGGGAATTCAGGTCCCAAGACACTTATTTTGAAGACCAAAATCATGTTACTGCTGGCAAAGAGACAAAACACATTTTCTTCTTGTGGTAGGAATGCTTTAATGGCTTTGAATTTAAACAAAAACCAAATACAGACACATCCACCTCCCTCAAGGTCGGAAACAAAAATCTCAGGCTCTGCACTCTGCTTCTTTTTAAAATTAGTTTACACGAGGCGCTCTTGTCTTCTTTTTTTCCTATTTAGTTGCTCTAACACATCTGTGAAGTGGTCCCTTCTTGATTTTGCTGTTCCCATGTGGCTCCTGGTTCTCTAAGGCACTGGGAACTTGCTCTGTGGAAACCCAATTTGAAGCAGAGAAGCGCTATAAGCAATTGAAGAAATCAACAAAATGGCGTAGCCACAGTTAACGAACAGGCGCCTGCGTGAGAACATGCACACATATCTACGAAACAGAATAAACATCCAGATACAGAACGAAGGATTCATATGAAACAGTCCCAAGTACGTGCAACCAAATCTGGGTGTATGGCAGACTAGTTAACAAACGGTGTTGGTTAGCATTTAAGAGAAGAAAACTCTACATCTCTCTCTCCCTACCTATGGAACAATAAACTCAAAATAAAAGGTTCCTTATTTTATTTATTTTTTTTTTGTTTT
>NW_012100320.1:380958-387469 GCF_000951045.1 Mandrillus leucophaeus | reverse complement strand
GTCTCAAAAAAAAAAAAAAAAAAAGTAATGTAAGAAAATGGAGACCTTATTTGTACCTATCAGACTGGTAAAGATGACAAAGACCAACAATAAATAGCCAATGATATGGGCAGTTTCATGAAGGGAATATAAATTGGAAACGTCATTCTGTAGCCACCTGGGAGATTATGTCAGCGTATAAGTTGGCATGCCCTTTGATCCAGCAATCGTACTTCTAAGAATTCACTCAAGGTATATAATTAGGGAAGAAGAGAGATGGATACACATGGCCTTGTTTGTAATCATGAAGGGAGGAGGATAAAGGCCCCTAAAGGCCCACAGATATGAGGCATGCTGAGTGAGCCACATAGACATTGAAAACAATTTTGGAGGTCTATATTTATTGATATGAAAAGATATCCATTATATACTTCTGAGTGAATAAAATAGGTAAATGACCACATGCAGTATGATTCATTTGAGTGTGTGTATTCTTGGATGTCCAGAGAGATGTCTAGAAGGATGTTTATCAAAATAGTTATGATTCTGGTTATCAGAATGTGAGATGATTTTTACTTCTTATGCTGTTTGAATTTCATAAAATGAACAATCATTATTTTTCTAAATACAATAGAGCTACTTAACTTTTAAAATCTCACGTTGAAGTTAAGGAATATACAACATCAATGTCCACTCTCCTTCTCTATCAATTTTTCCTCCCTGACTTTACTGACATTCGTGCACACATGTGCTCTTAGTGAACACTGGGTAGAGAGTTAACCTTCCTCGAATCAGCTCCCATGCATTTCCGAGGGCCATGTCACCCCTGCCTTTGGGTCCCTAAGATACTCTATAGCCCTGTTATAAATCTCCCTTTCACTTGTGCTAGATAGAGTGAGTGTGTTACTGTAACCAGCAGAATCCCATCTAATACAGTGCTTCTTTTTCCTTTCCATTTCATCTTCTCAACCATTACATACTATCTGAAAACAGAATAATCCTGTAGTCATATGAGTGAAGATTTACCACACAATTTCAATTAATGTTTATGTACCACAGCTAAAGTAACTGAAGAAGCTCAAAGCTGCTATGAAAACAGGCAAAAAACTATTTCAAGAGGCAGGTAGAGTCATTCCTGACTAACAAGGGAATTCATGAAGAGATTTTCTGAAGAAGAATAAAAACAAAGGAGACACAATTGTACAGATGGGCCATTCCTTGTGGTTAAAATACTTTCCATTATGTGTAACCACTTCACAGATTTATTTTTATTGGGTTATATTTATATATGAAATAATTTTTTCTATGGAGATTATAAAATACAGAAATGTATCCCCATAATGGGCCCATAATGTTTACTTTATCTCCAGCAAACAAATTTATTCTTCTCATTTTCCTTTATTTGTAAAAGTTCAGGAGTCCCATGTAATACATGTATCTTCATAATGACATAATTATAAACTTGGCTAAAAAGTCATAACTCCTTGTAGATGCACAAATCTTTTTATAGGTATGTTGGATATAAAGTACAAATCTAATTAACCCCCTTCATCTGCTGGCAGCTGCTTCTTCCCCACACAGTTTTCCTAGAAGTTAGACAAAGGACGAGAACCACTCTCCAATTTCAGAGATGAGCAGTCATGAGACTTAACATAGATTAAGTATCTGTGACTCCAAAGCGCAACACACTCCCCACCCCACCCCCAACACACGGGCCACCCAATGTGAACTGCTGGCCTCTCTGTTCTGACTCCCTTTAGTGTTAAACAAGTCCACATTTGCGACAGAGATGCATGAGGATTTATGAGACAAAACGTTGCACTTAGGGAAAGCAACAGCACAACAGTTAAGAGGAAGGTGTCCGATCCTGGTTGGATCATTTACTAGTCATCCAGCTGGGTGTGCCTTAACCTCTCTGTACCTCAGTTTCCTCTTCTGTAATAATGCCAAGGGCAGCCGTGAGGATTAAAAGAGATATTATATCTGATGCAATCAGCAATGCTCAATAGTCACTGAGCTCCCTTGAGCTCCAGCTCAGGGGGTGCGATGGAAACAGCTCATGCTAGAAACTCGTTCATTGCCTGATCATAACAAGGTCCCTAGAGAACGCTGAGACAGAACATGTCTCCATGGAAGCACACCTACCTGTTTAAAATGCTTATTATCAACATGGATAAGATACATCCAAGTAAATAGGAGCTTATTTCAAAGGACCAGGAGCTTGCTATTTAAAGGAAACTTGCTTTAAAGTAGCCTTCTCCAGAGTAACATACGATAAATCATTTAGCAGCTCCCATCATGAGCCTTTTCTGGATTATTCTGAGAAGCACAGAAAGATGTGAACAAAAGTCAGCAAAAGCTACTACCTAAAATGCCAGTCACCAACAGCAGGGCATTAAGGCAGGCCTTAACTCTGCTCCTGCATCCCAGACCCTTTCTACTTGCTCAGGGAAGCTTAAATACACCTCTCAGAGTCCACAGTTGCTCATCCTAAGAGCAGAAATGATCATACTCATACTTAGTTAGCTATTTTGACTGTTGTGAGGATGAAATGAGAGATTGGCATGGTGTCTGGAATCCAGTAAGTGTTTGGTAAATGATACACCTAATATTATCATCTCAACAGCATTAAAGAAAAAAGACACATATTAAGTAATCTGATGGAGACAACACCTGGCAGTTTTTCACTATGAGAGTTTTATAGACTGGTTTTCCTCATTTTACTTGGCTTAATCCCCACAGGAGTGTGGGTGTAAGTTGAAGGGGATGTGGAGTGTGCAGGATGTATGCAGCTGAACCCTAACTATGCGCTTTAGACCCATGCAGCCAAGAACCCATTTCTCATCAAATTCCATTAAAAGGCAGGGAACAGGGCGACACCACACTCAGGCTATGCCCTGACATCAACTGCATGTGCGAAAAAATCAGAATATGGGCTCATATGGGCCCCAGCCCAAGTGTTTTTGCTCTCCAAAGCTTAAAAAAAAAGTGTTTTTATAACATAAGACCAGGTAAAGCAGAGAAAATCCAATAGATTTGGCTGAGGATGAACAAGCATTACTCTTGGCTTGAAGCGATCACTAATTTTTGACATATTTTATTACTAATCAGTCAAAATCATAAAATCCAAGAAGCAAACAAATAAACCAAAAGTTCTTTGGCAGCCGTACACAGACATGGGAAGAGCTGAGGAAAAATTTTGAAAACAAAATTTCCCAACTTCCACCACTTGCCAAGGACTTCCTTGTTTTTGCTGAAGTCTTGAGAATGCTATAATTCGAAGTGTAGCCCAGTGATTAGAGTCAGAAGATATCCGAGACTCCAAGGGGAGATGCCCAATGCTCTGCTCATGGCTTCCCTGCACTGACTTTCCAGCTTGAGGCTGGGGGTTGGGTCAGGGTCAAAGGAAACTCAGTGAAGAGCAAGTAGACAGCGTCAACACAAAAAGACCTCAGAGATGACAATATGCTACCTTGCCCTTTTGCAGGACAAAGAGAAGAGAGTGAGCCCTAGCAGAAAAGCCCCAGAAATCCTTTTGTATTGCTCTAAAAACAGCATTCCAGCAAACTAGGAGGTAAAAAGTGTCACATGCAAAAAAGATTCTCAGTATAAAGGGGGGAAATGCTGGTTTAAACAAAATTAAGGAGTTTCTCCAATGCAGAATATTCTGGATGTTTTTACATGCTCATGTTGATTTTGAGTAAGTAGCTCTAACCTTACGTGTGCACAGATTTCCTTTATTTTTGTGGTCTACGTCTTGGGACAAGTGTCCCACGCAATACTTTGGAAAATAATGTTATAATTAGTTCTCTTATGTAAATAATTGCTGAAAGTTCATTTTGTACCACTACATTCACAATTAAATGATTAAGCACAATTCACATAAGTAATCAGGTAATGGTGCCAACAATATCAACTCAAAGTAGCGTAAAATATATGCTTACTAGGAGGGCAAGAGAAAAGGTCTCCTTGTACTGCTTTAATTCACACTGTCTTTATGAGCTTTTCACAACAAAAAAAAAAACAGAGGTGTCATGAATTCTTTATGGTTCTCTAATTCACTGACCCCCCCCCTTAAAATTTTAAAAACAGTTATAATAAAAATAAATTAGTAATAGGTGTAACTAGAATGGAAACTCCATGAGAACAAGCATTCTCCTTGGTACAGAGCCATATCCCCAGCCCTGGAACAGTGCTGGGTACCAGGATACCCCACAAATATTTGACTACATGAATCTAAGAATGAATAGATAAGCTGTTCCTAAACATGCTATTACTACTGCATTTTATGAACTTGCCAAAATATACACTATGCACTTTTATATTTTAAATTGATTTTGAAATGCTCACTATAAAATCATTTTTTATTTCTCTTTTCTGAAAGAAGTTTATTCCCCCATTTTTTTCCCAGCATAGTCTCCCATCTTTTGTAATCCCACTCTCCCCCAAAAAAAAGGAGAGAGGAGAAAAGAGTATTTTTCTTTATAACTTCTGGGTTAGAAGAAACTTTTTGTCTCTAGACCAACTACAATATTCAGTATATTATTATAGCCAATTGTTTTCAATAGAAGTCTAATTAACTAACATGCAAATGCCCAGGAATTTCAATTAGCCAGAGCCACACAGAGGGTCTCCTTTGGGGGAAGGAAAAAGAAACGCATTCATTTTTCAGAAAAAGGCAACTCTACAAAAATAAGCTTTTAACACTGAATTCCTGAAAAAGCAACTGGTCATGTAATATAGGTATGAAGAAATATCCTATATTATTAAATTACACTTAATATTCTGAATATAATGTTTAAAATAACCCTGAGATGTTATAACACCTTCAAATGGACAACTACAAACTTAACTGTTTTTGCTAAACTCCATTATAACAAAGTCTGGCAATGCATTTTAGAAAAATTTGAAACAATTTTTTTTTTTTTTTTTTTTTAAGGAGGCAGGGGAGGAAAGAGCAGGGATAAAGTGTCTAACTCTTCTTTGGTCATTCAGCAAATTAAATTAATTAAACCCTTCCCCACCCTCAATTCCTTACACAAAGCAGTTAATGGCCAGGGTTTTCCTACTGGCAATCCTCAACTTCTGGTTGGACTATACTCTGATCTACTGTAGCAGCCTTCCCAGGCCCACCTGCTTGCCAGCTTCCTTCCAACAGGTTAAACCAGGTTAACACAGTCACTGGGGTTGGGTCCCCAGTCCCTACAAACTCAAGGCCAAGTTCCCAGGCTGCAGATACCCACTTCCTCACCTCCTGCCTGGCCTGCCTTGGGAGTCTGCTCCACCACCACTGAGCCAGTGCGCCTCACGTCCCCTGCCTTCTGAGCCGTTTTCCCCTAAGAGGGCTTTGATGCCCACTCTTACATGTCTACAATGGCCTCCCCATACCCCCATTCAATCTCGCTGTCCATCAAGTTCCACCTGCTCCAAGGAGACTTCATTGACCACATCTCAATTTCTGTACTTCCAAAAGTTTGTTGAAATAATCTATTTACATGTCTGTATTTCTCCATAGACTATGAGCTCTTACAGGGCAAGAACTATGACTTCTCCCATATTTTTATCCTCAGCTCAGAGCACAGTTTCTTATACACATTAAGTGCTCAATGAATGACTGAAAAATAGTGACTTCAGAAACCGGGACAGGCACAGGGGACCTCAAGCTGAGGTACAGCAGCACGGTCAGGAATGGGTCAGGCGTGTGTGTGTGTGTGTGTGTGTGTGTGTGTGCGCATGCACACACATCCACTGAAGTTATGGCTGGCTGATTCTATGATCACCCTCCCTGGGACTTTAAGGTTCCAGTTTAAGCCCTCCTTTTCCTCTCTCAGTCCCAGTGATTAGCCCACCATTCACACTTTTTTCTTTTTTCTTTCTTTTCTTTTTTTTTTTTATTAGACGGAGTTTCACTCTTGTTGCCTGTAGCTGGGACTACAGGAGCATACCACCACGCCCGGCTAATTTTTGCATTTTTAGTAGAGACGGGGTTTTGCCATGTTGACCAAGCTGGTCTCGAACTCCTAATCTCAGGTGATCCACCTGCTGGCCTCCCAAACTGCTGGGATTACAGGAGAATTGTTTGAACCTGGGAGATGGAGGTTGCAGAGAGCCAAGATCGTGCCACTGCACTCCAGCCTAGGCAACAAGACCGAAACTCTGTCTCAAAAAATCAATCAATCAATCAATCAATGATTGCCAGGGGCCAGGGGGTGGGCAGAAGGGAGGAAAGAATAGGCAGCACTAAGGATTTTTTGGGCAGTGAAACTACTCTGCATGATACTACAAAGTATCATTCTACATTTTTCTAAACCAAAAGAATGTGCAACACCAAGAATAAACCCTGGCCAGGCGCAGTGGTGCATGCCTATAATCCCAACACTTTGGGAGGCGAAGATAGGCGGATCATTTGAACTCAAGGAGTTAGAGACCAGACTGGGCAACATGGCAAAACCCCATCTCTACCAAAAATACAAAAATTAGCCAGGTGTGGTGGTATGTGCCTATGGTACCAGCTACTCGCAAGGCTGAGGTT